>NW_026068174.1:5425050-5431609 GCF_014885135.2 Alexandromys fortis | reverse complement strand
ATGTTGTATACATAATAAATAAATAAATAAATAAATAAATAAATAAATAAATCTTTTTTTAAAAAAAAAAGAATCTTCAAGTCAGAGAAAAACAATGTTAGTCCTTCTCTACACAATTGCTTCAGCAGCCCTGGAACATAAATGATATCTTTCCTGGTAGGAAACATCTCCCCTTCCTACCCGAACACAGAGACCTGGCACTCACAGCAACATGGAGCAAAGAAAATACTTATTAGTGACTTTCTGTATTCCTTCCCTTGAGCTAATTTCATCTCTAAACCAATTGGTAAGGTATATATTAGAGATGGTCAGATTCTTTAAAAATTATTTCTTTATTATTTTTATTTTATGTGCATTGGCGTTTTGCCTGCTTGTATGTATGTGTGAGGGTTTCAGATCCTCTGGAACTGGAGTTAAAGACAATTGTGGGTGCTGGGATCTGAACTCAGACCCTCTGGAAGAGCAGCCAGAGCTCTTAACTGCTGAGCCATCTCTCCAGCCCACGAGATGGTCAGATTCTTACCTACAGCCTAGGGAGGTCAGGCAAACTGCCTGAGCTCAGCTTCCTAGTGATGGGCACTGCAGTCATTTATGGTAGCTCACACCTGCTGTCCAGCTACCGGTGAGGCCGAGGTGGGAGGACCACACGAGTCTGGTAGTACAAGGCCCTGCACTTGGATTCCAGATAATTTTCTTTTAAATAGCCCAGTACACACATATGATTTCCCCCTCCCCCCAAAGACAGGGTTTCTCTGTAGCTTTGAAACCTGTCTTAACTTGCTCTGTAGACCAGGCTGGCCTCCAATTCACAGAGATGCTGGCCTCCAATTCACAGAGATCCGCCTGCCTCTGCCTACCAAGTGCTGGGATTAAAGGCGTGTGCCACCACTAACAGGCTATATGAAAAAATTTTAATGATAATAAAAATAACTAACTAAATAAAAAGTGACTGCTTCATCTAAAAGGCATTCAGGCATCTCTGAGAAGGTATTCCATCTGATTCAAAACCACAAAGAACAGGGAGCTGGGATGGAAAATAGGGAGAATGAAGGAGATGGAGCAGTCAGGAAAAAGGGACCAGGAAGAGGATCCGGCTAGGAAAGTTAACAGACAGTGAGAATCCTTCCCAGAGACCTCCTACCGGGAGCCGGGAACAAAGCTTGTAGACTCTGTAGAAGCTGTGGTCTTTTTCCCCCTTTCCGTTTACCACTTATTTTCCCTTCTGTAAAGGATTAGCAGGATGAACTCAGTGGGAAAGGAGGCCCCTGTGGGATCCTGTTACCAGCCATCTGTGTTCTGTTCTTTACTTTTGAACAAGACGGCTCCAAAACTCTGAACTAGAGAGGGAGTTGGAGCTGCATACAGATCAGCGGAGCTGTTGCTACCCGCTCTGACGCCTGTGGGATGACTCAATCCTCTGTGCCTGGAGGAGTCAGCTGTGGTCCCCTGGAGCCTCCTACTCTAGGGAGGAAAATCAGGGAAGTGGGATAGTGGCTTGGAAAAGGGAAGGAGGACCCTAGCTTTCGGGTAGGAATTCGGGCTGGAAAGGTAGATGGAGACACCCTGAGACCTCAGTGAAGAGTTCCAGCGGATCGTGGGGGAGGGATTTAAGATACCAGCTAGCAGTCTTCCTTAGCTTTTAGCTGCTGCCCAAGAAGGGTATACATACCGTGTGGAGGATGGCAGTCGGGGAAAGCCATATGGTTGTGTCCCCAGGAACTCAGCTCAAACGCAAACCTCACTCACCTCCCGGGTGGGTTTTATCCAGGTACAGGCAGCTCCCGCTATTTCCTGGCTTTCAGAAGATCGCGCCGACTCCTCCTGTTCCTACTGGGCACCATTAATACTTTAGAACGTGTTTGTGCTGAACAGTTGCTAGCATCAGACCTCTCTCCTGGTCATTCACTCAGATCTCTGAGATACAGGCAATTAGAAAGAGAAACCATACCAGGAAGCCCCTAGGTAGCCTTCCTGTTTGCCCTGCTTTCAGCTGCTTGTGTATCCATAGTGCCAAGAGGCATCTGGATTTACCCTATGCTAATACATAAACACGCTGCTCCACCCCCACAACAACCCCAGGCGTCCCTCAAAGAACTGTCTTTTCTTTTGGCTCCTTATCACTCACCAATAAACAGTCCCCGTCCCGTCCCCCCACCCACCCTGGTTTGGCTTCCAGTTACCATGGCAACTCAAAAGCAACGGGTTGAAGCTGCCAATAAAGGCATCTGCAAGAGCTTTGTACAGCCAGACTCCTTTAAAAACAATAGTACAAAGTGGAATCACGGCTACATCCACCCTCCTCTTCCACCCCACATACACTCTTCATTGTTGGGTTTATGGAGAAACTGGCAGTATTTGGAATATCCAGGAAAGTGGTTGCTTAGCCCCAGAGGAAAGGTTTTCATGCCGTATACAACGATTTCTTTAGATCCTAGCCTAGAAATCTGACCATCCTGTCAGGTGTTTGCAGCTGTACAAAGACCAAGATATTTACAAAATAAGTCTGTATGTGCTCTTTCTTTCTTTCTTTCTTTCTTTCTTTCTTTCTTTCTTTCTTTCTTCTGTTGTTGTTGTTGTTGTTGTTGTTGTTGTTGTTCAAGACAGGATTTCTCTGTGTAGCTCTGGCTGTCCTGGAACTCATAGATCCACCTGCTTCTGTCTCCCAAGTGCGGGGACTAAAGGCATGCGCCACCTTTTACTGTATTTCAACTTGCTGTGCTTGCAGGGAAGCATCTGGATTTTCCTTATTTCAGGGTAGAACTGCTGGCTGGTTTCACACAAAGGACTGAGAGATGGCTTTGGCTGTTCTTCCAGAGGTCCCAGGTTTGAGTTTCCCAGCTCCCACATGGAGGCTCACAATTGTCTATAACTGGTCTGTCTATAACCTCATTGAGTCACCAGGCACACATGTGATGCACAGACAGATAAAACACACACATAAACATAAAAACAAGAAAAACATTAGTGAACTCTTGATAGTACTCCGATAATATGTATGAAAATGCTCTGAACAAAAGGGCTCAAACAGGTCTGGAGAAACAGTTCAGTGGTTAAGAGCAATTGCTGCTCTTGCAAAGAACCTAGATTCAGTTACCAGCACTACACAGTGGCTCACAACCATCTATAACTCCAGTTCCAGGGGTATCAGATGTCCTCTTCTAACCTCTGAGGGCACCACAGACCCACATGGCACACATACATACATGCCAGAAAAATACTCATATACATAAAAGGCATTTATTTGCTTTTTCTAGACAGGGTTTCTCTGCATAACAGTACTGGCTGTCCTGGAACTTGCTTGGTAGACCAGGCTGGCCTCGAACTCACTGAGGTCCACCAGCCTCTGCCTCCCAAGTGCTGAGATTAAAGGTGTGTGCCACCACCACCCGGCCCATAAATATATTTTTTAAAGTACTCAGTCATATTAACTACCACACTCTCCTGCAGTTCAGGTTACATGACAAAAATTGCTAAGTGCCTATTGTCTGGCACTAACTTGAATCTCTTCTGCTTCTGTCCCCTTTGTTTTTCAGACCATTGGCAAGACTTTCTCTGCTGCACTTTCCCTGCCTGTAAGATGAGAAGTGTAACAGTATCTCTTCAGAGGACTTTTTTTTAAAAATGTTTTATTTATTTATTATGTGTACAATATTCTGTCTGTGTGTCTGCCGGCAGGCCAGAAGAGGGCATCAGATCGCATTTCAGATGGTTGTGAGCCACCACGTGGTTGCTGGGAATTGAACTCAGGACCTTTGGAAGAGCAGGCAATGCTCTTAACCACTGAGCCATCTCTCCAGCCCCCTCTTCAGAGGACTTTTATGTAGATGAAATAAATCAGAATATAGAAAGTTCTTGAGCAGTGTCTGGCTCTATGTACCAAGTATCTCTGCTATATCACTGTCTACTGCTGAACACAGTGTGCTGCTGGGAACAGACAAGGTATCCTGTCCTCAAAGAATGTACAGTCTAAGCCAGGCAAAATGGTGCACACCTTAGTTCCCAGCACTCAGGAGGCAGAGGCAGGTGCATCTCTGGGAGTTCAAGGCCAGCTACTTAGCAAGTACGGGGACAGTCAGAGCTATACAGTTAGACCTTGTCTGGAAAAAAAAAGCTAATAAAATAAAATTCACAGTCTAATATTGTCATGCTGGAGAAGACTAAGAGACAATGCTAGGTAATGTGACCAGGGTTTCTCCCCATGAATCAAAACAACAGAGGGGGAGCCAGAAACTTTGCCTTGAAGAACCTAAGTTTGCCCCAAACAGACAAATGGCTCCTGTGTCAGTCAGGCATTCTGAGTTACAATGACTCACTCCATTTAGCTCAGCAATTTTACTCTAAGGATATACATCCCAGAAATTCAGGAGACAACAGACCAGAGGAGCACAACACAGCATTTGGCATTTTTATCCTGATGCTTTATCGATTGAACCCAGAGTCTCACCTATGGGAGGTAATATTCTACAGCCGAGTTTATTTTATAGTCTTTGTTTCTTTTTCTTTTTTCTTCTTTTCTTTTCTTAAAAGATCCCCAGCTTACAATTTTTCTTTAACTAAACATCTTAGCTCTTATTTTCGTTCTTGCTTGCTGTTCCGCATCCTTTCTTCTGGCAGAGCTGGGGATGGAGCCTAGGTCCTCCAGTGCCAAGCAAGCACTTTCCTGCTGAGCTGTGCCCCATCCCTGTCCTCTTTCAATTCAAAGTTTAGAGAGCAAAAGATAGTATGCCTGGGCATGGTGGTTGCTACCTATAATCCGAGCACTGGGAGGTTGAGGCAGGAGGATTGCACGTTTAAGGCCAGCCTGTTATTACACCGTGTGTCTGCACTGGCTAGTTTTTATGTCAACTTGACACAGCTAGAGTCCTTTCAGAAGAGAAAATCTCAACTGAGAAAATGTCCCACCATATTGGTCTAGGGGCTAGCCTGTGGTGCATTTTGGCGGGGGGGGGGCTATATTTGTATTAATTTTTTGACCTTCTGAACAAGAATGTACATATATATGTAGCATATATACATATGTATATACATATGAAACATCTATACATGCATATTTCAAGAAGTGAAAATTGTTAGTTTTTAGACTCGAGTCTATAAAGTTCCACTTGTTCTCCAGGTGGTCTAGTGTTTCCCAAAAGGTAATCCTCGAGACTCTTCAGACCTTTCATTAACAAACCACGATTAGCTGGGCAGCCGTGAGGGTGCATTTTTTGATTGGGAGAGGGTCCAGCCCGTGGTGGGTGGTACCCGGGGTGTATAAGGAAGCAGGCTGAGGAAGCAGTGAGGAAGAAGCAAGTAAGCAGCACTGCTCCAAGTTCCTGCCTTGGTGCTCTTCCACGATGGACCCTGTGATATGGAAGTGTAAGCAAAACAAACCCTCCCCCACCCCAAGTTGCTTCTGCTTGTGGTGTTTTATCACAGCAGTGGGAACCTTAACTAAGACAGTGTTCCAGACCAGCCTGAGCCTCAAGAGACAAAACAAAGCCAGGTGAAGGCCAGTTGTGGCCCACACCTTTATCCCAGCACCTGGCAGGCAGACACTGGTAGATCTCTATGAAGTTGAGGCCAACCTGGTCTATAGAGTGAGTTCAAGGCTTGCCAAAGAGTACGTGGTGAGACCCTGTCTCAAAACAACAAAAACCAGGTGTGGCGGCACAAACCTGTAATCCCGGTGCTTGGGAGGTGGAGGAAGGAAGATCAGGAATTCAAGGCTAGTTTTGCTAACTCAGTGAGTCTAAGGCCAGTCTAGGCTACCTGAAATTTATTTCAAGGAAATGGAGGTTGGGTGGGGGTGGGAGGAGCAGCAGGTAAAGGTGCTTGCTGACAGGAAATGCCAGCCTAAAGGGATTATCTGACCTCCAGACACTTGCCTTGCACACACACACATGCGCACACACACTAAATAAATGAAATTAGAGGAAATGAGGGGCCCGAAAGAGAGAATCTAGCCTACTCTTTCTATGCCAAGTATGTTGTATGGCAGGTTCTTGATTGTCAGGGCCTAATAATGGTAGCCATCACTAAAGCAAGTCCAGTGCTAATCACTGTACACATATTAGCTCAGCTGTTCAAGACAGTGTTTCTCTGTGTAGCCCTGACTGTCCTGGAACTCATTCAGACTGGTCTTTAACTCAAGTGCCGGGATTAAAGGCATGTGTCAACCACTGCCCAGCCTTCATTTAATCCTCTTAATGACTATGAAGTAGAATTAATTTTTGTTGATGTTTTTGGGTTTTTTGGGTTTTTTTGTTTTTTTGTTTTTTTGTTTTTTTTTTGGTTTTTCGAGACAGGGTTTCTCTGTGGTTTTGGAGCCTGTCCTGGAACTAGCTCTTGTAGACCAGGCTGGTCTCGAACTCACAGAGATCCGCCTGCTTCTGCCTCCCGAGTGCTGGGATTAAAGGGGTGCGCCACCACCGCCCGGCTTGGTTTTGGTTTTTCAACACAGGGTTTCTCTATGTAACAGTCTTGGCTGTCCTGGAATTTACTTTGTAGACCAGGCTGGCCTTGAACTCACTGAAATCCTCTCTCTCTCTCTCTCTCTCTCTCTCTCTCTCTCTCTCTC
>NW_026068174.1:5418961-5424124 GCF_014885135.2 Alexandromys fortis | reverse complement strand
ACTTTTTTCTTTTCTCTCTCACTCTCTCTCTCTTTTTTTTTTTTTTTGAGACAGGGTTTCTCTGTGTAGCCCTGGCTGTCCTGGAACTCAACTCACTCTGTAGAGCAGGCTAGACTTGAAATTCACCTACCTCTGCCTCCCAAGTGTGTATGCCCATGCCAGGATTAAAACATTTTAAGAATAGCAGGATATTTGCTCTAAAAGTGATAGAAGGACTGGTAAAAGGGCTCGGGCTCACTTGCTGCCAAGCCTGACAACCTGAGTTGGATTCTTAGGACCCACATGGTAGAAGGAGAGAACCAGCTCCTGCAAATTGTCCTTTGACCTGTGTGTGTGCATGCACACACACACACACACATACACATACACACACAAGCACATATACACACACACACAAACAAATGAATTTTTAAAAAACTACAAATAAAGCAATGGGAAACTATAAATTTTTAAGCATAGATTTTAAAGCAAATTTGTATTTTAGAAAAATTACCCTTGCTGCAGAATATAAAATTCATTCCAGGAACCCAAAGGGCACAAAGAGAGAGAGCGTGGGACACTAACTCAGAGCAAGCACGGGAGGGAAGTAAGCTGGACCAGGAGGACAAATCCGATGTGGCTGCCATCACTCCCATGCTATTATTATTCAGGCAGGGTCTTGCTATGTGGCCTATGTATCGCGGGCTGGCCTGTGCGTGTGACTTTCCTGCCTCCACTCCTCAGTAGCTGGGAGTGTGCTCGCAGCGGCAGCACACCTGGATTTGCGTGTTATCTGCACCAATGAAAACGTCACAGCTTCCAGGAGAAGGGCTGTGCACCAAGGACAGTGAGCAATGTGGGATACGGCCCCTCCCCTCAGCAGAGCTTACCAAGGCGTAGACTGGAGAGGAATTACTGATGTGTACAAGGTGGTGGGGTGGGATGAGTCACTGGCTTCCGACTGGCTGGCCCCAACACCCAGGCTCTCTCTGGCATACTACTTCTGGAGCAGAGGGTACGGGGTAATGAGGATGGAAGACCAAGGGCAATTTGAGGAGGGTCTTGTATGCCATTCTGATTAGTTCAGGCTTTACTCTGGAGCCCTTAGGAAGCTACTGTGAGCCAGAAATACCTTGTGCAGATATATTTGTTAGCAAATTCATGACTTCTCTTTAACACTCAGAATTCCTGCAGGGCTAATGAGCCCAGTGGAGCATGACAAGGCTGCTGTCTTCTCTAGTGCCCCCTCTAGTGGTAAGAAGGCAGACAGCGACTGCAGGCGCCACCAGTTCCTAAGGGCTGTCTTTGTTTGCTGCTTTGTTTCCTAAACCTTGAGGTGAAGTGGCTGGAGAGAGGCTCGGCCATTCCTAGCACCTAACCTAACTGGTGGTTCACAACCATCTGTAATTCTAGTTATGGAGGATTGGAGGCCTTCTCCTGACCTCCACAGGGACCAGGAAGGCATGTGATGCACATACATGCAGATGAAATATAAAATAAGCACATCATATATAAATAAGTAATATATGTATACACATACATACATATTTGTATATATGTATATATAGAGAGATAATACCAGGTTCCTTCACTCTCAACTTACAATCCATCAGTGTTTGTCTACATTTTTACATTTATTTATTCATTTAGTATGTGTGAGTGTGTGTGTGTGTGTCTGTAGGTCAGAGGACAACTTGTAGAAGTTGGTTCTCTTTCCACCATGTGGTTTTGGGGATCAGACTTGGAGGGAGCTGGGCGTGGTAGTGCACACCTTTAATCACAGCAGAGGCAGTCAGATCTCTGTGAGTTCAAGGCCAGCCTGGTCTACAGAGTGAGTTCCAGGACAGCCAAGAGTGTTTCACAGAGAAACCCTGTCTTCAAAAACAAACAAGCAGACTTGGAGGGAAGTGGCATCTGAACCAACTCTCCAACCCCTCTTGTTTTTGAGACAATGTCTCATTTCGACAAAGTTGGCCTCAAACTCGTTATGTAGCCAAGGCTAACCCTAAACTCCCGATCCTCCTTGCCTCTTTATCTTCCAGGTGCTGATATAACAGGCATGAGCCACCTTACCCAACTTTACACCAACTGATGTGCTCTCAATGTCAGTAACTCCTGTTTCTCTCAGATTCTCTCAGCAGGTTTTCAGCAGAGACCACAGATTCGTTCCAGGTTCTCCCATAGCTTCTAGACACACACACACACACACACACACACACACACACACACACACACACACACACACACACACTCCAGCTGAATTTTTACCGCCCAGCCCCACCCCACCCCATCTTCCCAATTTTGGCTTCTTTTCCATTCCAGGCCTATGCAGAGCCGGAAGCCATGAGCAGTCAGCAAAGCGTAACTCTGCTGCCCCCAGGTGGTAATTTAGCAAAGTACATATTTTTCTTGGAACCATTCTTTAAACTTTGGTGTTTTAAGTGATTGATGTCTCCTTCCTCTAAATCTGAGTCGCAAAAGGATAGTGTTCTCCTTGGCTCAGATCTAAAGAATGAATGTAGAGAAAGAAATAGCAAGAGCCGGGTCTGGGTAGATGACTCAGGGGTTAAGAACATTGACTGCGCTTGCAGAGGACCCGGCTTTCATTCCCAGTACCCACCCACATGGTCACTCACAACCAGCTGTTACTCTAGTTCCAGAGGGCTAGATTCTCTCTTCTGGCCTCCGAAGACAACAGGCACACACATACATATGTGCAAATACTCACAAAATAAAAAATCTTTTTAAAAATCCACAGACGTCGCGTCTCCCCCGCCCCGTGTGTTTATCCTTATTGGCATTGCCGTTTCTCAGTTATGAGCAACAGGCTGCCAGCAGCTGGGAGAAGCGTTAGGTCTGCGGCAGCATCTTCCTGCCCCACATACCTTCACTTTCAGTCCCTAGCCCACAGTCCCTGCGTTTCTGAGACAGAGCTCTGAGAATGCCCACTATGGCAGCAATAGGGTTAATCTACGTATGGCAGAGCTGGCAAGAGGGCTCAGGAGTAAAAGTACTTGCCAGGCCAGATTGACAGCCTGAGGTGGCTCCCTTGGACCGACACTGGAAGGAGAGAACCGACTCCTCGACCTTGTCCTCCGACCTCTATCTGCAAACTGAGGCACATTTTGGTACAACAAGCATGCTAATAATAAATAGAATAATTTTTAAGAAGGAATCTATGCTGTCTGGAAACGAACATTAGGGTCTTCTCTCCAACCCCAGCTGATTTCAGCACTCGACGACGGCAATGCTCCTTTGATCCTCCCCAGTGTGAAGCATGCGCGCCACTGTGTCCTTCCCTGAGTCACTTCTCAGTGACAAAGTGGTCAAGACGAGGATTTTATCCCACCTCTTCTGCCCCTAAAAGGGAGACTCTGAAGAAGCGCTGATGCGGTTTTCCTAATCCAGCGCATACACACCACCTACAGTGAGTTTACACCAGGATTCGCTCTAAAGCCCGATGATTTAAGGTTTCTAGTAGGTCCCTTCCCCCAGCCAAGCTCTCTGTTCACCCAGGAATTTGTGATGGAAATAATCCTGCCTGCTGGAGTGGAGCTGCACACCAGTGCCGCAGAGGGCAGAATGGCCGTTGCCATGGGCGTGAGAGTGTTTGTCTAGAACTGCCTGTACCGGATAGTAGTCTACAAGCTGCTTAGATTCAGAGCTGATGGGATTAGACCTGAATTAGGGCCTTCATGCCACAGGTGAGGAAACTAAGGCCCAAGACCTTGGTTAAAGGATTTCATCAAGGCCCTAGGGAGAGGTGCAGTCAGAGTTGGATTCTTTTTTCTTTCTTTTTTTTTTTTTTTTTCAGTTTTTCGAGACAGGGTTTCTCTGTGGCTTTGGAGCCTGTCCTGGAATTAGCTCTTGTAGACCAGGCTGGCCTCGAACTCCCAGAGATCCATCTGCCTCTACCTCCCGAGTGCTGGGATTAAAGGCGTGTGCCACCACCGCCCGGCCAGAGTTGGATTCTTTGCAATGCATTTTGTACCCTTTGCTATAAGGCACCCACCCCATCAGGGGCTGAAGACCTACCTAACTCAGTGGCAGAGTGCTTACCTAGCATTCCCTGAGGCCCTGGGTTCAGTCCAGGGCCACTATTGCCAGGGTGCAATTCCAGGACTGTGAGCCATGGATAGAAGTCCTAGGAGTCTCGGACTGGCAACAGTGGCCAATATGTTCATACGTGTATTTCTGTTAGCTCAGATTTCATACGCACGCCCGAGAGCAGTTATACAGACTGGGTATTTGTTAGCTCTCTGATTTTTTTTTTTTTTTTGAAAATTCCTTAAATCTCATTGCATCTTTTTTGTAGGGAGGGTGGTTCAAGAAAATGTTTCTCTGCATAGCCTTGGCTTTCTTAGAACTGGTTCTGTAGACCAGGTTGGCCTTGAACTCAGAGATCAGCCTGCTGCTGCCTGAGTGCTGGGATTAAAGGCTGTAAACCACCACCCGGCTTTGCTTTTGTTTCTGTTTTAAGAAAAGGATTCTCAGTGTCGTTCAGGGTGTCCTGGAGCCCTCTCCCTAGTACAAGCTGGCCTCCAACTCAGAGGTCTGCCTGCTTCTGCCTCCCGAGTGCTGGGGCTAAAGGTGTGGGCCAGCACACCTGCACTCAGTGTATCTCAAAAGCGACATTTCATTATAGTATCTGTATCTGTCTCTTTGAGCATGGTGCCATAAACCTCCCAGCACTAGGGAGACCAAGGCAAGAGGGTTGAAAGTCAAGGCCAGGCTGACCTACATGAGTCCCTGTTCATACATATGTCCACACATATGCTGTGTTTGTGTGTGTGCGTGCGCGCACACACACACAAAATAAATAATAAATATATATGTACTTTTTTTTGAGACAGGTTTTCTCTTATAGTTCTAGCTTTCCTGGAACTTGCACTGTAGACCAGCGCGAACTCACAGAGACTCACCTGCCTCTGACTGATGAGTGTTGGGATTAAAGGTGTGCACCATCACTGCCTAGTTGTATATAAAATTTTTAAATGTTAAAAAATTATAGCAGGCCTAGTGGTGATGGCGCATTTCTTTAATCCCAGCATTTGAGAGGCAGAGACAGGCTGATCTCTGAGTTTGAGGCCAGTCTGGTCTACAGAGCTAGTTCCAGGACAGCCAAAGATACGCAGAAAAACCCTGTCTCGAAAAACCAAACAAAAGTAAAAAAAAAAAAAAAAA
>NW_026068174.1:5413745-5417795 GCF_014885135.2 Alexandromys fortis | reverse complement strand
CAGGCTGGTCTCAAACTCACAGAGATCCGCCTGCCTCTGCCTCCTGAGAGCTGGGATTAAAGGCGTGCGCCACCACCGCCCGGCTAGCCCCAACTTTTTAAAAAAAGATTTATTATGTATAAGTGTTATACCTGCATGTATTCTTTTTTTTTAAAAGATTTATTTATTATGTATACAACTTTCTGCCTCCACACGCCAGAGGAAGGTGCCAGATCTCTTTACAGATGGTTTGGAGCCACCATGTGGTTGCCGGGAATTGAACTCAGGACCTCTGGAAGAGCAGACAGTGCTCTTAACCACTGAGCCATCTCTCCAGCCCCCCTGCATGTATTCTTGCACACCAGAAGAGGGCACCAGATCTCACTGTAGATGATTGTGAGCCACCATGTGGTTGTTGGGAGTTGAACTCAGGACTTCTGGAAGAGCAGCCTTTCTCTGAGCCCTCTCTCCAACCCCAACTTTTAATTAAAAAAAAAAAAAAGACATCTGGGACTGGAGCAATGGTTCACTTGGGTAAGAGCACCTACTTGTCCATCCTACCAGAGTTTGATCCAAACACCCACATCAGGCAGCTCACAAACACCTGTAACTTCAGCTCCAAAGGAATTTGCTATCTCTGGCTTCTGCAGGAACCTGCATTTGTGTGTGTGCATGCATGCAAATACACTCCCCACACACACAATTAAAACAATAGACAATACACCTATTTATGTGGAGGGATTGTGTGTTGCACAGCTTACACATGAAGATCAGACAACTTTTGGGGGTGAATGCTTTCACCAGCAGAGCCATCTTGTCAACTTTTTTTTTAATATTTATTTATTATTTATTTATACAATGTTCTGCCTGTATGTCTGCCTGCATGCCAGAAGAGGGCACCAGATCTCATCATGGGTGGTAGTGAGCCACCATATGGTTTCTGGGACTTGAACTCAGGACCTCTGGAAGAGCAGCCACTGCTCTTAACCGCTGAGCCATCTCTCCAGCTCCCCCCACTCCCCGGCCCTATGACTACTTTTAAACAAAAGAATAACTTGACTGAATCGTGGTTCCTTATCAAAGTGGGAGTGGGTCTCACTATGCCACTCCGACTGGTCATCTACCTCAACTTGCCAAGCAGGTGGGACTACAGGTTTGTGCCCAACCCTGGATTATTCATTTCAAAGCTCCCTCCCCTGGGAGTTGCCTCAGTCCAAACTCCACCTCTGAGAAAGCTCGCTGAATGGTGACGCCTCCCCAGGGAGGGTCAAAACCACTCCCACGGGCTACTTAAACTGTCCCCCAGAGAATGAATATGTGGCCTCCCCTTTTCCGGTTCTCCTTTCCCTTTCCCCTCTCCGTGTTTTCCTGGGGACCACCACGTTGGTGCCAGGAATTGAATCCAGGTCTTCTGCAAGAGCAGATGCTCTTAACCACTGAGCCATCTCTCCAGGCCCTATACTTTCTTAGGATTAAATTTTTAGACATGTAATTACTGGGTCAAAGAACATAAAGATTTTAGAGTCATTCACAACTTTTTTATGCTTAATTCATTCATTGGAAAATGTTTTTTCTTCTTGTGATGGTGGCGCACTCAGGAGGCAGAGACAGGCGGATCTCTGTGAGTGAGTTTCAGGATAGCCAGAACTATTTATTTTATTTTATTTTTTTATTTTTGATTTTTTTGGATTTTTTTCGAGACAGGGTTTCTCTGTAGTTTTTGGTGCCTGTCCTGGAACTAGCTCTTGTAGAACAGGCTGGCCTCGAACTTCACAGAGATCTGCCTGCCTCTGCCTCCCATGTGCTGGGATTAAAGGCGTGCACCACCACCGCCCGGCTATTTATTTTATTTATTTCAGGTAAAATAAGGCAAGACTAAGGTATATAGTTCAGTGGTACAGCACATACTTAGTATTCATGAGGCAGGCAGATCTTTGTGAGTTCGAGGCCAGTCTGGTCTGCAGAGATAGTTAGTTCCAAGACAAAGGGCTATTTCTAGTACAGGGCTGCACAAAGAAATTTTAGAACACATACATACACACAAACAAAAGAAATAAAAAAAAAGTTATGAATGACTCTAAAATCTTTATGTTCTTTGACCCAGTAACTACACATTTAAAAATTTAATCCTAAGAAAGTATGGGGCCTGGAGAGATGGCTCAGTGGTTAAGAGCATCTGCTCTTGCAGAGGACCTGGATTCAATTCCCGGCACCCACATGGTGGCTCTCAACCATCTGTGGTTCTACTTTCAGAGGATCTGCGACCTCTTCTGACCTCCGAGGACACTAGGCACACAAACGGTTCACAGATATTGATGTAACTTAGAAAAAGCGGCACGCGAGGGAAAGACGCCATGTGACAGAGCTCAAGTGAAAAGGTTTTTTATTGGGGGAAACCGAATGGGAAAAGTGGGGAGGGGAGAGAGGAGACTGGCCTCTGGGGATGGGAGTGTCAGAGGAGAAGACACACACACACACACACACACACACACACACACGGACGGATGGACAGACAGACGGATGAAGGACGAAGACAGAAAGAAAGAGAGAGAGATGGGAGGTGGGCAGGGTTCTTTTAAAAGGAAACATAGTGAATGTGCACAGGAGGTGCTCTTAGTGGCTACAGCTGAGGATGTATACCCAAGGTCAGGCCAGTACAGACGCCTGAATACTAACAGATATTCATGTAGGCAAAACAAAAAAAAATCATACAGATAAAATACAATTAACAAGAAAATTTTAACAGGAAAGAGAGCAAGTCCATGTGTGATGATGATGCATTATACCGTGACAGTGAAAACAGGCTATTGAGCTATTGAGTAGGGGCGTTAGACAGTAACTGCCATCTCAGAGAAGTGTGACGCTTAAGTGAGGTGATGCTGTTATGCCTGTGTTATGGTCCCCCAAGAGGCCACCAGGAGTCTGAGTCTTTGCAAAAGCAAAGAGCCTTTGTTGCAAACTTGGCCTTTCCGTCCACCCTGACACGGTAGTTGGATCAAGCAGAGCCTGGGGCTCCTTTGAGGCAGGGTCTTTAAGGTGTATAGGGACAGGCAGTAGGGGAAGTCGGGATTCAACCTGGGGTTGAGCTCCTGATTGGGCAGGCGTGGGGCAACAGTAGTCTTGTCAAACAGGGATTGGTACTGGCCTTGCTGCAAGGAAACTGGCAACCTATATACAAGTTATGTAAGTTATCCTGAATGTTCTGGAGCATCTCCTACTTGTTTGTCTCAATTCTGATTGGTTCCCCACAGAGTACAGTTTGTGTTTTTTCCTGGTTATTGTAAGGATGAGGCCTAGTCCCAGTATTGTTAGCCTGCAGCCTGTCATGGCTGCACTGATGTTAAGTTAGGCCTCTTCAGATGCATGCAAATTTCTTAGCATATCACTCAATGTACAAAGTACATGCTCTTAATACACTGGCTGGTTGGTTTCAACGTTAGTAAACAAGCCATATCTCAGCAACACTGATCCCAAAGCACAACCTTTAATCCCAGCACCCAGGAAGCAGAGGCAGGCATACTTCTGAGTTTGAGGTCTACAGAGTGAGTTCCAGGATAGCTAGGACTACATAGAGAACCCTATCTACGGAAAGGAGGAAGGTTAAATAAAGCTCTGTGCTGACCTATGACTGGCACTCCATTCAGCCGAAGTAACATTTACAAAGTATTTGCTCCTTGTCTAATACTGTTTGAAGTGTTGGAGGTATAAAATAAAGCCGAATAAAGTCCTTTATTTCTATTGGCCAGAAAGAATTTGGCAGAAGCCGGGCAGTGGTGCCGCACGCCTTTAATCCCAGCACTTGGGAGGCAGAGGCAGGTGGATCTCTGTGAGTTCGAGGCCAGCCTGCTCTACAAGAACTAGTTCCGGGACAGGCACCAAAGCTACAGAGAAACCCTGTCTCAAAAAAAAACTAAAAAAAAGCCGGGCGGTGGTGGCGCACGCCTTTAATCCCAGCACTTGGGAGGCAGAGGCAGGAGGATCTCTGTGAGTTCGAGGCCAGCCTGGTCTACAAAGGGAGCTCCAGGACAGGCTCCAAAGCTACAGAGAAACCCTGTCTCGAAAAACCAAAAA
>NW_026068174.1:5407154-5410227 GCF_014885135.2 Alexandromys fortis | reverse complement strand
AAAAAAAAAAAAAAAAAAAAAAAACCACTTAACAGGGCATCTCTGTGCAAAAAAGCACTATCTACAAGGCTAGAAAGATGGCTCATTGGGCAAAGGTACTTCCCACCAGATCTGATGACCTGAGTCCAGTCCCTGAGATCCACGTGGCAGAAGGACGCTTGGAATCGCACACACGTAAACACACTCTAAAGTAATTCACGTAATAAAAAGGAAGTGGCCTCGTGCGGTGGTGCTTGCCTTTGATCCCAGCACTTAGCAGGCAGAGAATCCAGCCTGGTCTACATGGTGAGTTAGAAGCCAGCCAGAGACATGTTTCAAAATAGTAAAAGAAAGACTGACCTATCCAGGGCAAAACATGAATCCTGCAGAGGTTGGAAACGCCGTAAACGAGGCTTTGATGAGCACTGCACTGAGAACCATCCTCTTTTATTGCTATATTTCCTTCAAAGTGCCTGTCATAATCTGAATTTACCTTATTTTTTGACTTGCCAATTCTCTGCTTAGCCCAGAAAAATATTTGTATGTGGTGTGTGTGTACAGTCAAGTTTCTCTGTAACAGCCTGAAGCCCAGGTAGGCCTTGGACTTGTGATCCTATTGAGAAGCCAGGATTACAGAACTTTGTCACCAGATTGAGCTAAAGTTAAGATTATTTTTCTTAAGAATTTATTTTATTTTATGTATATTGGTGTATTGCCTGCATGTATTTCTGAGTGAGGGTGCTGGATCCCTTGGAACAAGTTTACAGACAGTTATAAGCTGCCATGTGGGTGCTGGGAATTGAACCCGGATCCTCTGGAAGAGAAGTCAGTGCTCTTAACCCACTGAGCCATCTCTCCAGCCTCATAATGTCAAGATTCTTATTTGTCTTGTTCACTGATAAATGAATAGATGAGTTGCATGTACTCATAACTGTTTAATATACTTTTCCTATCAAAGTTTTAAAAAATTAATGTAATCCATTTCTCGGCAAAGCATTTCTTTTTAATCATTACTTAAACCAATACTTTTGGAGCACCAGCTATGTGCCAATCAATGAGCTAGATGCTGGGAATATGATAAGGAACAAGAAATGATTCTCGAAGGCCAGTAAGATGGCTTAGAAGACAGAGGAGTTTGCCACCAAAAAAGACGATCTGAGTTTGATCCCCAAAACTAAAACAGTGGGAGGAGTGAATGACTCCTGCAGCAGTCCATTGACCCCACACGTGCAGCACGGGATAGAATGTGAGCACCGGCACACGCACACGCACGCACATGCACGCACACATGCACACACATGCACGCACACACGCACATGCACGCACGCACGCACGCACACACATATGCATTAAACAAACAAATAGATCGAATGAAAGAAAAAGGAAATGGAGGAGGAGGAGGAGGAGGAAGAAGAGAGCTGTCTCTTGATCTCAAAGTGCTTATAGGTCAAGGTTTGGTTGGGAAAATACACAGCCATTTCGACTCAGAGGCGTTGTAGAGAATAAGGGAGAAAATGTGGTCCTTGCTTCATCAGTTCTAGGGGAAGGATGAGAAAGAAAGGCGCAGGTCAGTTGCCAGAGAAGAAAAGCAAGACCTCTACCAGGGCTGGAAAGCAAGAAGACTGTTGGAAGAGGGGCTGCTTGACTCAGACTGCACGGGGCGATAGGTGAGCGTTGGATACACTGCAAGGAGGACAGGAGAGGGCATCTGAGACAAAGAGGATGGCAAGAGCCAAGGCACAGAGTGTGTGTGCCAGTAGCACGCAGCCTCGTTTGGCTAAGGCACAGGCGGCCAGTGAGAACCTAGACTGGGTCCAAACTGGGTCAGGTGAAGAATACAAATGTCCCAGCCCTTGCCCATTTTCCCTATCACTTAGAGTGACATTCCCCAAAAAGTTTTGAGAAATCTAGCGACTTAGCAAATCGTTAGCAGGACATTATTGTTTTGACCATCGGGACTTTGGATGACATCCCTGGCCTACCGTACTTCCCAGGAGCTCAACATGCCAACACCCAAGGAAAGACGAGATCCTGTCACAGTGGGAACACGTTCTTTCTCATCGTATAAACAACTCGTTGGTAAGTTTTATTTTCAGTGAGCTCTTTCCCTTTGCTCCCATGTATGGAAGAAACAAGGGGACACCAGCAGAGAGGGCAGGAAAAGGAGCGGGGAACCAGTGAACAGGAAAGGCAGTCACTTGGTCTGAGGAACAGGCTATGCTGAAGAGTTCGTTCACAGACTCAGGTTGACACAGCAATTGGTTGCTGCTCTTTTTATGTCCCTCCCTTAAAAGAAACCTGTTCTAGGCTGAGCAGTGGCGTCGCACACCTTTAAGCCCAGCACTAGGGAGGCAGACGCAGGAAGATCTCTGAGTTTGAGGCCAGACTGGTCTACAGATAAAGTTCCAGGAGAGCTAAGGTTACAAAGAGAACCCCAGTCTCAAAAACAAACAAAAGACATTGTTTCCTACTTAGTCTTTGGCGTTGACCTTGAAGAAGATTTGGGACTGTTCCTTTCTACTTCTTTTTCTCTTCCCTTTCTTCGGTTCAAACCCAGCAGCATATCTGTGGTCCAGTGATTTCAGAAGTGGGGCCTTGGGACAAAGGAGCAGCACCAAGCTTGATCTGACTTTAAATAAATTCCCAGTTGCTGCTTTCTTTTGTTTGTTTGTTTGTTTTGGACTTTTAAAACAGGGTTTCTCTGTGTATTTTTGGCTGTCCTGGAACTCACTTTTTTAGACCAGTCTGGCCTCAAACTGACAAAGATTCACCTGTCTCTGCCTCCCGAGTGCTGGGATTAAAGACATGTGCCACCATGCCCGGCACCCAGTTGCTGCTTTCTAAGGCATCCTGGCACTTATTTGAGTGAGGAGGATAGAGATAGTGAGATATAACATAGCTTAAAAATAAAACGGAAGTTGACTTTCAGGTTATGAACAAAACTCCCTGAAAGCCAGGCAATGGTGGGGCATGCCTTTAATTTCAGCACTTGGGAGTCAGAAGCAGGCGAATTTCTGTGAGTCTGAGTACAGCCTAGTCTACAAAGAGAATTCTAGGACAGACAGGGCTACACAGAGAAACCCTGTCTCAAAAT
>NW_026068174.1:5402596-5405000 GCF_014885135.2 Alexandromys fortis | reverse complement strand
TCAATTCCCGGCAACCACATGGTGGCTCACAACCATCTGTAATGAGGTCTGGTGCCTTCTTCTGGCCTGCAGACATACATAATAAATAAATATTTAAAAAAAAAAAAGAGCACTTACCACAGGGTTGGAGAGATGGCTCAGCAGTTAAGAACACTGGCTGCGGGGTTCAATTCCCAGCACCCACGTGACAGCTCACAACCATCTGCAACTTCAGTTCCAGATAATCTGATACCCTCACACAGACATACATGTTGTCAAAACACCAATGCGTACATTTTTAAAATAATTTTAAAAAATGCCAGGGGGTGGTGACGCATGCCTTTAATCCCAGTACTTGGGAGGCAGAGGCAGGTGGATATCCGTGAGTTTGAGGCATGCCTGGTAATACAGAGTGAGTTCTAGGACAGCCAGTGCTACACGGTGAAACCCTGTGTATCGAAAACAAAAACAAACAAACAAAAAACCACTTACTGCTCTTTTAGAGGACCCAGGTCTGATTGCCACACAACCACAATAACTACAGTTCCGAGGAGGGACCCAATGCCCTCTTCTAACCTCCCCAGGCATCAGCACACACATAGTGCACAAACATACATTCAGGCAAAACACTTATTCACAAAAATGTGTACAACTAAAAATAAACAAATAAAAGTTAAGGCACAAGCAAATGCAACAGGTGATCTTGGGTTGACGCCTAGACGTGCAGACTTTATCGGGTCATTAGACAGCACTTGGCTAGACAGTAGCAGGTGGCAGTAACCTGCCAATGCTGGCTTCCTGATTTGGAGAGCTGTATTGTGGTTGTGTAGGATACCCATTTGGAGGCATTACATTCTAACCACTCGTGGGTAGTGGAGCACAGTGTCATCACTCTCGTGCATATGGTTCAGACTAGGAAACATTATTTGTAACATTCTTGCAAAGAAAGTAAAGGAACGGTGATGGATTCTGAACATTGTTGGTAATCAGTGTCTATTATGGTATTATGTTTTCTTTTTATTTTTATTTATTATGTATTCAGTGTTCTGCCTGCATGTATCCCTGCAGGCCAGAAGAGGGCACCAAATCTCATTACAGATGGTTGTGAGCACATGTGGTTACTGGGAATTGAACTCAGGACCTTTGGAAGAGCAGGCAAAGCTCTTAACCACTGAGCCATCACTCCAGCCTGGTATTATGTCTATTATAAGTACTAATGCCCGGGCAGTGTATTTTCTGATCCTGGCCTGTGGCCATGAAAACATCAAATAATCCCTAACTGTCGGTGCTGTAGACACCCCGTCGGTTGTTAACTCAACTCTTCCTGTCCTCCCATTCTCTCTCGCTAACACAATCCCAGTTTTATTGAGATGCGGCTACTTTGAGATGCTTCCTATCTTTGGGAAATGAATTTCTGTTTCTCTAAGCCAGTTATGGTTTAGGAATGAGCATTTGCTGTGATTCTGACTCATGACACTGAATGCAGGTTTGCTGGGGTAAAGTGGAATTTGGAGAAAGTTTGTCTCCTGCTATATAATGACACCCACAGACAAAAATTACTCCTCTTCTGTTAGATGTGATGGTGTCTACTTGTGATCGACCTAAACTGCCACAACCTGTTTTGCGGGAGACAGGTCAGAGGGCAAGTCCAAACTACTGAAGGTGACAGAATAGAAATAGACAAGGGGGTGGAGCTTGTCCCTGATAATCTCATTTGCTGCTACATCTGCCAACCCAGTAACCAGCCTATCTCCTGCCTGAAGTTGATTCTCATCATTCACAACCTATATTTGCAAATTCCCTAAATGCATAAATGTACTGGCAACTATAAGACCTGTAGGTCTTTGCACTCACTCACTGGTACATGCACCTATTCAGTAATGTGTATACACTGGGGGGATTAGAGCTACATCGAGTGGCAAGAGGGTGAGACTCATCCTGGGTAAAGTCTTTGACTCTACTTATCTAGGTACCACGTAGTTCAATGCAAGAGTATATCCAAGGAAAAGTCATGAAGATCTAGAAATGTCACAACAAAATCTTCCTGCTGAGCTATTGGATTTCCCTTGAGAAAGCTTCAAATAGACCATTTCTTTGCAAATAACAGTTTACTTTCACAAAAATAGATGACCTAGCTCATGATCATAATTAGCCTTCTGGAACTGAAAGGCAATCACAAACCACTGGCTCTCTTTCTCTTCACTTTCCTCATGCTGAGGAGTTCCCACCTTTCCCCAGAACATACATTTTAGTGTTAAATACACCGTGTTTGGTTAACTATCACATTACATACATGTTATGTTGCATCATTAAAAGGGCAAGTATTTTGCAAATGAAATAGAATGAAGTTTTACAAAAGGTTTAAGAAGGAAATCCTCTCTCCTCCCCCCTTCTCTCTCTCTCTCTCTCTCTCTCTCTCTCTCTC
>NW_026068174.1:5399084-5402524 GCF_014885135.2 Alexandromys fortis | reverse complement strand
TGTGTGTGTGTGTGTGTGTGTGTGATTTTCCCCATTTGTGTACTGGAGATCAAATCCAGGATCTTTCACACACCAGACAGGTGTTCCATCATGAAGATAACATCCTTGGTTCCTTTCCCCAACGAACTCTATTTTTCTGTTTGTTTGTTTGTTTTTGAGACAAGGTCTCATGTTGCCCAGACTGGCCTTAAATGCCTGGTCTTTCTATTTCTATTTTCCAAGTGCTGGGCTTATAGACATGGACCATCACTCCTGGCACTTTTCCCTTAACTGTTACCTTTTGGGGTCCCAGTTTACAGCATTTGACCAGAGAAAAGGTGAGAGAGGTGGAAGTAGAGAGAGGGAGAGAGAGGGAGCATTGTAGTGGTTATTTTTGGTTGTTAACTTGACTACCTGGAATTAATCCAAGTGGTTGGGTACACTTATGAGGAATTTTTTCCTTTTTCTTTTTTGTTTTATGACACAGGGTTTCTCTAGTAACAGCCCTTGTTGTCCTGAAACTCTCTTTGAAGGCCAGGCGGGCCTCGAACTCACAGAGATCTGCCTGCCTCTGCCTCCCAAGTGTTGGAATTAAATGTGTGAGCCCCCACTGCCTGGCAGGGGAAGACCCAGTTTTTGTCCAGATGTTTTGAGGTGGGAAGATCCACCTTCAATCTGGGCCACACCTTCTGGTGGCAGTCCAACTAAAGGCCACAGAAGAAAGAAGCTCTTCACTCTTTGCCTGCTTACTCTCAATGGCAAGTCTATTCCTTCACTGACATTACAGTCTACTTTGAAATTCCAATGGATGCTGAAGACCAGCTGTGACATCCAGCTTCATGGACTGATCAACTGCTGGATTCTTAGACCTTCGTTTGGTAAACATCCATTGTTGAACTAGCTGGACCTATAAGCCATTCTAATAAATAAATATGCATTAGATAATAAGTATATATTCACTCTGTAAGTTGTTCCTCTAGAGCACCTGACTAACAGAGTCATACCCTAGCCCTCCACCATTCTCTTGCAGCCTTCAGCACTGCCTGCACTTACATGCCTCTTTGCCTCCACCACACTCTTAACCCTACGCAAACAGAAGCCTCATCTGTTTGTTCTCTACTGTAAACCCAGCGCCTAATCCACTGCCACATGTATGACCAGGTCCTAAGTATTACCTGAAGGAGTAAACAAATAAGTGAGATGTTGCTGACCACTAGCTCTCCAGTGAAGAACAGCTTGGGGTGGAAACAGATGTTACGAAGTTTAATATTCTGGGGGCTGGTGTTGGGTTGGTTTTAGTTACTTACTTTTTGGTTGGGGATTCAAGTCAGGAGAGCCTTGTACACATTTTACCACCAAGCTGCACCCTAGTTCCTCCCGTAGGACTTCAGCATCCTCTACCTGTCTCAGTGTCTGCTCTCACCCTCAAGGAGCATTTGTTTAGTGAATCTCAGCTGGTGATGCCCGATTCGAAGACTAATTTTGAGAGTCCATTCATGTACTAAGGCTGACTGAATTCACAGGGTTTTAGGTTCGTACTGAAATAGGGTTGACTTCATACTATTCTGGAGTACCTCCAGGCATTCACTATGCAATGTGAATAATTCAATGTCATTTTGGAGGAATTCCAGGGCATTCACTATTCAAGAAAAAGACATCTGTTTTGTTTTGCTAACACTGGACTCAAGCTATATGAAAGATGCTGCTGCTTTTGCAGACATTTTTGTGCACTTTGGGCATCCAAGGATGAGCATTGCTTTTGGATACTTATGTCTTGCTACAAGCTTTGTACTACATATTTTATTAAATGATGTGTTTCTTTTTTTTATTATTTATTATGTATACAATATTCTGTATGTGTGTTTGTCTGCAGGCCAGAAGAGGGCACCAGACTTCATTACAGATGGTTGTGAGCCACCATGTGGTTGCCGGGAATTGAACTCAGGACCTTAGGAAGAGCAGGCAATGCTCTTAACCACTGAGCCATCTCTCCAGCCCAAATGATGTGTTTCTTGACAGTCTCTTTATGTAGCCCACTCTGACCTCCTGCCCCACCCTCCTGAGATTACAGACCTACATAACCAGCAATGACTTCTTTTACTAATTGCAAAAGCAAGCATGTTTGTTGTAGAAATTATGAAAAATATAGAAAACATAAAGGAGACACAAAAAAGCATAAAGATGGGCTGGAGAGATGGCTCAGCAGTTAAGAGAAGTTGACTGCTCTTATAGAGGTCCTGAGTTCAATTCCAACTACCACATGGTGACTCACAACCATCCATAATGGGATCAGATTCCTTCTGGTGTGCATGAAGACAGAGCACTCATATATACAAATAAATAAATCTTTAAAAAGACAAAGAAAACAAAAAATTACTTAAAATTCCATTACTCATAGCCATTCCTAAAACCTTGCATTTTCGTTGCTGTTTATTTTTGTTATTATCTCTGTATCTTTTGAGTCAAGGTCTCATTTTGTAGCCTCCAACTCCCGAGCATAGTCCTCCTGACTCCTTCCCAAGGGCGTTGACTACAGGCCTGCACCACTCAGGCTCAAAGCTAACACTTTTCTGTTTCTCTGAGCCTTGTTTTTATGCTCATGAGGTAGGCACACACATTTTTATAACAGTTATCATGAGCATGCATACGTGCAGCTATCATCCGTATAGTGCAGTGGGCACCTCTGTTTATTGTTCATCTGCATATCACACTTTGTGTGATTCTCTCAGCATAGCTGTATAAGATGAAGTCATCATATTCTCTCGACAACTGAGTACTCTGAGTGTGATTTATTTGCCTGAGGCTATATAGTCGGCAAATGGGAGATCTAGGGAACACGTGAAGCTCTAATTCTAAACTCCCCAGGTTCAACTACTCTGCTATAGATGTCTCTGTTTTCAATCGAGTCGGAATCCCCATAGAAAGAGTGTGACTGCTCCTCATGGAGAAAGTCTTTCCTTCCTTCCTTCCTTCCTTCCTTCCTTCCTTCCTTCCTTCCTGATGTTCTTACATTTATTTATTTTGTGCGTGTGTGTGTGTGTGTGTGTGTGTGTGTGTGTGTGTGTGGTATCTTGAATGTGTATGCCACAGTGCATGTCTGGAGGTCAGAGGACAGCTTACAGGAATTGGTGCTTCCTTCCCCCATGTAGATCCCAAGGCTCAAGCCCGGGTCATCAGACTTGACAACAAGAACCTTTAACTGAAGAGCCATCCTGCTGGCCCAAGATTCTTATTTACTTATTGGTTTAATTTTTTTGGGAGGGGTCTTATGTAGTCCAGTTTAGCCTTGAACTCAGGATCCTCATCTACCTCTCAAATACTTGTTTACTGAAATTCATAGAATTCCAGAAGAACTCTGTGGGTCACTTGGCTTCCATTCCTTGGAGATAAACACATCTTCGGTTTTTTGTTTGTTTGTTTGTTTGTTTCGTTTTGTGTGTGTGTGTGTGTGTGTGTGTGTG
>NW_026068174.1:5388790-5397887 GCF_014885135.2 Alexandromys fortis | reverse complement strand
CCAGGACAGGCTCCCAAAGCCACAGAGAAACCCTGTCTCAAAAAACTAAAAAAAAAAGAAAAAAAAGAAATTACATTTATTTCTGAGGTCAGATGAGAACTTCCAGGGTCAGGTCTTTCCTTCCACTGCTCTGATTGTGTCAGATTTGGCAGCGAGCACACCCTCACCTGCTGAGGTGAGCCATCTTGTCAGCCCAAGATGACTAAATATATTATAGAATTGGAATCTTGACCCAGTCCCTCCTTCTAATTGGGCCTTTCTATTCTAACTAGCAGAAATTCCTCAAAGTTTCTGGCGTATGGAAGGTTTTTCCTCTATTTTTAGCCCTTTGATCACTTCAATGTGGATTTAGGGATGAGTCAATCTAGAAGCCTGTCCCACGAAGACTTCTTATTTTAAGAACCACATAGTAATATTTTTTCCTCTATGTTAAGAAGGGTAGGAGAAAAGTGTCCCAGACTCCTGATTATATGTAGTTTTACATTTTTTCATAAAAGGTCTCCAATCCCTTGGGAAGTTCCATGGTGTAATGACAGGGGAGAATGGAGTGGGATTGTGATATGTAATTTTCCTTTGGTTTTAAACAAGCTATTTGAACTTTATGTTCTATAATCTCAGATCTTCTTATGTCATGGTGTAGCAGGGGCCAAACAAATGTACGTATGTATATGTACACACACGCATATATATAAACGTGTGTGTGTGTGTGTGTGTAGCTCACCGAACTGCTGAAACACATACTGATGAGATCTGAGGTCTCTTGGTTATTGTCTGAATGCTGTCATAGCTTTGAGTATTTCCACCCTGGCTCATAAAGAGTCTGCTGAAGAAACAGCCAATGAGGGCCGGTGCTGGGAAACTGGTATGCAAAGCAGTTCCAAAGTGCAGCCAGGGGACAGCACCTTTGGACACTGCTGTGTTGCCTCAGACTCAACAGTAGTGAATGGGTCCTGCTTTCCCATGAGGCCGGATTACTATGCAGGTTTATCTGATTAGTTTGCCTCCCCTATTCATGGAAATAAAGGCCTCTGGTTGGTTAATTATGGCGTCATAAACAGCTTTTGTATTTCTGGCAGCACAGACAGCAGATGTGGTCTATTTTTGTAGGAGGATCTGAAGTGTGCAAAAAGAAACACCCGGTTGGCGATCTCTGAAGTTTAAAGAAAGCATCTTACTGCCTAGGAAAACTTTGTAGGCTCAGCCTATTAAGTATTTCTGTGTGGTACAATTCAACTTCTTTTTATCTTTTTCCTTTTTTCTTCCTTCCTTCCTTCCCCCCCCCCCCTTGGGACAGGGTTTCTCTGTGCGACAGACCTAGCTGTCCTGGCCCTCGAACTCCGCCTGCCTCTGCCTCCTGAGTGCTGGGCTTAAAGGTGTGTACCACCACTGCCCAGGCAATATCGGCAATCTGAAACAAGTGAATATTTCTTTTTAATAATGGGCTTGAGATGGGAAGAAAAGAGTTTGACAATCTGGAACAAATATATTTTACTGGTAGCCCCAAAACTGAGGAGGATGCAATAGGAATACACACATACTGAGCACATGCCATGTGCCAGGTACTTTGGGGATGTTTCAGAGGATAAGACAAGTAAAATTCAGAGCCTGGAAACTAGTTAGGAGATCTCTGTGAGTTTGAGGCCAGACTAGTCTACATAGCAAGTTTAAAGGTACAGAGAAATCCTGTCTCAAAAACACTAAATAAATAAATAAAATAAAAACCCAGTATTAGTAGTGCACTCAGGAGGCAGAGGTGAATTGGAGGGCAGCCTGGTCTACAGGGAGAGTTCCACGACAGGTTCCAAAGCTACACATAAAAACCCTGTCTGGAATAATCAAAAAAAAAAAAAAAAAAAGGGACAGTGAGCCCAGCATTGGTGCTGGTAACAGAACTCAGGTCTTCTGGAAGAGCAGGAAGTGCTCTTAACCTCAAGCCAGCGCTCCAGCACCACGATTTTCTTTTTATTTTTTTCCTCCCTTCCCTCCTTTCTTTCTTTTTATGGGGTTTCTCTGTGTAATAGTTCTAACTGTTCTGGAACTCACTATCTAGACCAGACTAGCACTGAACTCACAGAGATCTGTCAGCCAGTGCCACCTTGTGCTGGGATTAAAGGCATGTGCCACCACCACCCAGTCTATGATTTCCTTTTTAACATACAACAGTGACTTTGATCTAAGTTTTATTTCATTTTATAATTTATATTAGTATATGAATATTGCTTTAATACTTTGTTTTTAAGACTTTGTAGTTCTCCAGGCATGGTAGTACACACTTTCAATCCCAATAGCAGGGAGAGGAATCAGAGGTGGATTTCTGTGAGTTGGAGCCCAGCCTGGGTTACGTAGTGAGTTCTAGGCCAGTCAGAGCTATATAATCAGATGAGAAAGAGAATGATTGACAGTGAGGATGATTATATTTATTGTCAGGTGTGGTAGCACATACCTTCATTCCCAGGACCATAAATTTGCTAATTTAATAACTTGGGAACTTGAGGCTGGAGAGATGATTCAGTGGTTAAGAGCATTGGCTGCTCTTCCAGAGAACCTGGGTTCAATTCCCAGCATCCACATGGCAGCTCACACTCTGTAATTCCAGTTCTAGGGCGTAGAACACTCTCACGCAGACACGCATGCAGGCAAAACACCAATGCACGTAAAATAAATGTAACTCAATAAAAATTAATTAAGGAGGGGGCTGGAGAGATGGCTCAGAGGTTAAGAGCATTGTCTGCTCTTCCAAAGGTCCTGAGTTCAATTCCCAGCAAACACATGGTGGCTCACAACCATCTGTGATGGGGTCTGGTGCCCTCTTCTGGCCTGCAGGCATACACATACACACACACACACAGAGAATATTGTATACATAATAAATAAATAAATATTTTTAAAAAATTAATTAAGGAATAGATGCAGAGACCCACAGCCAAACATCAGGCAGAGGTGGGGGAACCCCTCAGAAGAGGAGGAGGAAGGACTGTAGAAGCCAGAGGGGTCAAGAACACCAAGAGAAGATGACCTACAGAATCAACTAACCAGGGCTCACAGGGACTCATGGACACTGAATCGATAAATTGCGGAGCCTGTATGGATCTGAGCTAGGTCCTCTGCATAGATGTTATGTAGCTTGGTGTTCTTGTGGGACTAACAGTAAGAGTGGGGGTGTCTCTGACTCTTTCACTTGCTCTTGGGATCCTGTCCCTCTAACTGGGTTGCCTCATTCAGCCTTGATATGAGGGTTTATACCTAGTCTTTTTATTTTTTATTTATTTTATTAAAGATTTATTTATTTATTATGTATACAACATTCTGCCTCCATGCATGCCCGCACGCCAGAGGAGGGCGCCAGATCTCAGTACAGATGGTTGTGAGCCACCATGTGATTGCTGGGAATTGAACTCAGAACCTCTGGAAGAGCAGCCAGTGCTCTTAACCACTGAGCGAGCTCTCCAGCCCCCACCTAGTCCTTTTTAAAAAAATAATTTATTTTCATTTTATGTGCATTGGTGTTTTGCCTGCATGTATGTCTCTGTGAGGGTGTCACGTCTCCTAGAACCGTTGTGGGCTGCCATGTGGTTTCTGGGAATCAAACCCTGGTCCTCTGGAAGAGTAGCCAGTACTCTTAACTGCTAACCATCTGCCCAGCACATACCTAGCCTTGTTGTAACTTGTTCTGTTGATATCCCTGGGAGGCCTGTTATGTGAAAGAGGAGTGGATAAGAGAAGAGGGGAGGTAGTGGGGAAGACAGAGAAGAATGGAGGGAGGGAAACTAGGTGGAGATGTAACATGTGAGAGAAAAACAAAACCAAAAAATACAGTGGAAATTGATATGGAAGGATACTCCAGTGTTGGCCTCTCGGTTTCTTTCGGTTTCTTAAGGGGACAAGTGTACCCTCATGACGAATGAAAACATCTTACAAAAATGTTAATTAAGGACAGGGCGCGGTGACTTACACCTTTAATCCCAGCACTTAGGAGGCCGAGGCAGGTGGATCTCTGTGAGTTTGAGGCCAGCCTGATCTACAAGAACTAGTTCCAGGACAGCTAGGCTATTAAGATTGTTATACAGAAAAACCCTGTCTCAGAAAGCAAAAATAAAACAAAACAATATATATATATCAGGAACAGCTAGGTAGTGGTGGTTCATGCTTTTAATCTCAGCACTCAGGAAGCAGGAGGCAGGAGAATTAGAGGCCAGTCTGGTCTATGAGTGAATTCCAGAACAGCCAGAGCTACACAAAGAAACACTGTCTTCAAAAACCAGAAAGAAAAAAAAATTGGGAACTTTACAATTTGTGTATTCTTTGACCACATATGAAATGAGATTATATTTGGATGTAGCTGGTTAGTGGTAATACAGCATGCATAAAGAGTCTAAGTGTGTATTTTAAAAACATGTTAATATTTTATTATTTTTTATTGTATTTCATTGCATTTATTTATTTTGGGGAAGGTGGGGTATGTACTGACTCATGTGTGGTAGTCTGAGGACAACTTTGGACAATCAGTTCTCCTCTTCTACAGTGTGGGTCCAGAGATTGAATTTAGGTTCATAGGCCAGAGGCTAGGATCTTTATCAGCTGAGTCATCTCAATGACCTCTCAGAGTTTGCTTAGACAAGCTGTAGGGAGATGAGCAGGTGACTGCAGCCTCATCACAACCATAGCCTCCAGGTCTCTCCTCCTCACCTGTGCAACTCAGGCTGAATGACTCACCTATTTTTCTAGTTTAATAACTTTATTAGAAAGTGTAATTGATTACACGTAGGCATAAATGCAATTAAATTGTTTAGATATTTTTATGCATATAAAGGAGTTTTGCCCACATCTTTGTGCACCACATGCAAGCAGTTGCCATGGAAGCCAGAAGAGGGCATCAGATCCTCATGGACTGGAGTTAAGAGAGTTGTGAACAGCCATGTGGGTGCTGAGATTTGAACCCCGGTTCCTCTGGAAGAGCAACCACCGTTCTTAACTGCTTAGTAGTCTCTGAAGTCCAAATGTATATAATATTCTGAATAGTAAAAATCTGATGCATATTATTATGCATCTATTCTACTTACGTAGCTCATATCAAAATCCTGGCTCAAGTGATCTTCCCACCAATCTCCTGGAGCTAGGAAAAAATCTTTCCTTAGGAATTCACATGCAAAGGAAGTACAAACAACTGCTGATGGTTTAGCAGCATTATGTAGCCTCGTTTTTTCTTTCTTTTTTATTATTTATTTATTGGTTGATTGATTGATTGATTTTTGTGGCTTTTCTTTTTTTTGTTGGTTTTTTTTTGTTTTGTTTTTTGAGACAGGGTTTCTCTGTGGTTTTGGAGCCTGTTCCAGGAACTCACAGAGATCCGCCTACCGCTGCCTCCCAAGTGCTGGGATTAAAGGCTTGCGCCACCACCGCCCGGCTCTTTTGTGGTTTTTCGAGACAGGGTTTGTCTGTAGCTTTGGAGCCTGTCCTGAAACTAGCTGTTGTAGACCAGGCTGGCCTCAAACTAACAGAGATCCGCCTGCCTCTGCTTCCTAAGTGCTGAGATTAAAGGCATGTGCCACCACCGCCCGGCGTTTCTTTTCTTTTCATTTTTCTTTGCATAGCCCTGACTATCCTGGAGCTAGCTCTGTAGACCAGGCTGGCCTTGAACTCACAGAGATTCTCCCGCCTCTGCCTCCCGACCTTTTTGAAATTTCTTTAGATGTATTTAGTTTTTGTGAATGAGAGTACACCATGTGCATACCTTGTCCACAGAAGACAAAGCTGCACTGAAGCCTGGGAGTGACCATGAGGACCCTAGCAACTGAACCTGAGTGCAAGCCTGACACCGAGTTCAGGCTCCGGAATAATACACAGGATGTACAGAAAACAACCAATTCCCATAAGGTGTCTCTGGGTCCTCACCCTCACCCACAATACAGGCAAAGAAATATATGAAAACAAATAAAAATATTAAAGTAAAGCTTTAAAAATTATTCACACCAGGCAGTGGTGGTGCACTCCTATAATCCCATTACTCGGAAGACAGAGGCAGGCAGATCTTCGTGAGTTCGAGGCCAGCCTGGTCTAGAAGAGCTAGTTCCAGGACAGGAACCAAAAAAAGCTATGGAGAAACCCTGTCTCAAAAAAAAAATATTTATTATTTTTATGTGTATGGGAGTTCTGTTGGCATATAAGTGCACTACATCTGTGCAGTGCCCACAGAGGCCAGAAAAAAACACTGGATCCCCTCGGACTGAAGTTACAGACAGCTGTGAGCTGCCATGTGGGTACTGAGAATTGAACCTGAGTCCCTGCAAGAGCAGACAGGTACTCTCATCCACTGAGCCATCTCTCCAGTCCCAACAACAAAAATCCTTTTAAAAAATTACAATGACCAAATTTACAATACTATCAATTTAATAAAGTATTTGGGCTGGAGATATAGCTCCATTGGTAGAATGCTTGCCCAGCTCTTCTGATACCTGGGGTTCAACTGCTGGTGTCCTACACAACCAAGTGTGGGGAGAATTCAGATGACCCCAGCCCCCAAGAGGTGGGGGTAGGAGGATCAGAAGTTAGGGTCATCTAGATTACACAGAAAGTTTAAGGCCAGAGTGAGCAACAGGAGAGTTAGTTTCAAGATGAATGAATAAACACACAAAATAGAAATGAATTTAACCAAAGAGGGCTGGAGGGCTCAGTGGTTAAGAGCACTTGTTGCTCTTCCAGAGGACTCAGGCTCAGTTTCCAGCACCCACATGAAGGTTTCCAACCATCTATAACTGGTTCCAGGAGATCAGACAGTCTCTTCTGACTTCCATGGACACTAGGAATGTGTGTGGTGCACATACATAAAACAAGTGTGCGAAACATTCATACACATAAATATCAATTAATAATTTAAAAAAATTTAAGGGCCGGGCGGTGGTGGGGCACGCCTTTAATCCCAGCACTCGGGAGGCAGAGGCAGGCGGATCTCCGTGAGTTCGAGGCCAGCCTGGTCTACAAGAGCTAGTTCCAGGACAGGAACCAAAAGCTAGGGAGAAACCCTGTCTCGAAAAATCAAAAAAAAAAAAAAATTAAGGATGGGGGCTGGAAAGATGGCTCAGAGGTTAAGAGCAATAGCTACCCTTCCAAAGGTTCCAATGGTCCTGAGTTCAATTCCCAGCAACCACAGGGTGGCTCACAGCTACTTATAATGAGATCTAGTGCCCTGCATACATGCAGGCAGAACACTGTATACATAATAAATAGATCCTTAAAAAAATTTTTTTAAGGAGTTCACAGTTTTGTACACTGAACACTATAAAACACTGCTAGAGGCCTGTGAGGTGGCTCAGCCGGTAAAGGTACTTGCCTCTGAATTTGATCCTAGAACCCACAAGTTAGAAGAAGAGAACTGACTCCCTCAAGCTGTCTACCGATCTCTACAGTTGTGCTATGGCACATTGTTAAAGGCACTAAAGTGATTAGGTAAATTATTACACCACAATCAATAATTAACAGTAGCAATCATATGACTTTTGAAATACTCGGAGAATGGAGAGAGGCAATAAACGAACAGCTATAGTTTTCATGACTACACTATTTCCTTATAGCTTCTAAGACATTTTTAAACCAGTTAAGTTGTTTTACTCTCAGGCAAACCTTTAGTCCAACTCTGTGTGCATCTAACTATAGACCCCAACATACTATGTACACATTAGAAGCAAAAAGAAGGAATCAAAAGACGACATTTTCTTTCTTTTTTTTTCTTCTCTGTGTGGCCCTGGCTGTCCTGGAATACAGAGATCCGCCTGCCTCTGCCTCCCAAATGCTGGGATTAAAGGGGTCTGCAACCACTGTCCAGTTCATTGTTCTTGAATTTCAATTACAGCTTTTGCCTGCCCTTTTGAAACTTGGGAAAACACTAATCACACTGTGTCATTATTGTGATAAACTATCTAAGAGAAACATTCTAAAGGGACTGAAGATTTTTTAGGTCACTGGTCTCTAGCAAAAGGAAACTGGAACCCTTCCTGGACCAGAGTTTCTCATTCCAAGCAAACCAGGAAGTGAAGTGAGGGAGAGAAAGGTCATGGGCTCCACCCAATGGCTAGTTTTTCAGCTAACTTGACACTTGTCCTTAGCAGGCAAGCCTGAAGGGCATTTTCTTAATTAGTGATTGATGGGGGAGGGCCCAGCCCCAGCCCATTGTGGATAGATAGGGTCTCCCCTGGTAAGTGGTTCTGGATGCTTTTTTGTTTTGTTTTTCTGAGGCGGGGTTTCTATGTGTAATAGCTCTGGCTGTCCAGGAACTCACTTTGTAGACTAGGCTGGATTCAAATTCACAGAGTTCCAACAGCCTCAACCTAACCTATGGAGTGCTGGGATTAAAGGTGTTCACCACCAACACCCAGCTCTCTGGATGCTTTAAGAAAGCAAGAAAGCAGTGGTTGCACGCGCCTTTAATTCCAGCATTGAGTTCAAGGCCAGCCTGGTCTAAGGAGTAAAATCCCCAGACAGCCAGGGGTTCCCAGAGAAATACTGTCTTGAAAAAAAGAAAAAGAAAGAAGAAGAAGAAAAAAAAGAAAACAGTCTGAGCAAGCCAGTAATAGCACTCCTCCATGACCTCTGCTATACCTCCTGCCTCTAGGTTCCTGTGTCTGACTTCCTGCTTTGGCTTCCCTCACTGGATTGTAATTCAGGATTGTAAACCCTTTCCTCCCCAGATTGCTTTTGTTCCTGGTGTTTCATCACAACAGTAACTCTAAGGCGACCTAACTTCCTTTCACTAGGCCCCAATGTAATGGAAAAAATTTAAAATGCTGCAGGATCCCCAGCAGCAGTAGGCAATGGAAATGCTCTAGGTCCCAGTGCGGTGGTAGCTGGCCACATGGCCTCAGGCAGTGGGCCCTGAGAGCAGCAATCCCTGAGCAGTGGCTGGTCCCAGACAGGGAGACTCGTGACAGGCAGGCAAGAGACAGAGTCACGGATAGGCATGACATGCAGAGTGAGATTGGATATTTATTCAAGTTATTCAAGGGGGTTCTGGAAGGTGAAGGGAGAGGGTAGAAGAGGAGAGAGAGAGGGGAAAGGGGGAGAGAGAGAGAGAGAGAGAGAGAGAGAGAGAGAGAGAGAGAGAGAG
>NW_026068174.1:5387195-5388771 GCF_014885135.2 Alexandromys fortis | reverse complement strand
AGAGAGAGAGAGAGAGAGAGAGGAAGGCATGGGGGGGCGGAAAGGGGAGAAGAGGGGAGAGAGGCAAAAGCAAAGCTGCCTCTCCGAGAGGAAGATGGAAAGGAGACAGAGCTCAGGCCTGAAACTGAAGATCAGCCTGACTCAGTGGATGGGGGAGGGAGTGGGCGTGGCTTTACTTTAAGAGTAAAGAGACAGAACAATCATTACACCCCTGTCCCCAAGAGTCTACCATCTCTCAGTGGTACCATGTGCTGGTAACTAACTTTCTTTCACTAGGCCCCATGTCCCCAAGAGTCTACCCTCTGTCAGTGGTACCACATGCTGGTAACTAACCTTAAGCACTGAGTCTGCAGGGAATTGTTAGGATCCAAACAGAGCCCAATACCTGCTAGGATAAAACAGCAAGTTTGCAAGACCCTTTCCTTGCATAGGGTTGGGGCATTTTACAAACTATAACATATAATATTTAACCATCTCATGGCATCAATATTTAACAGTATCAGCCTGGTGATGGTGGCACTTGCCTTTAATCCCAGTACTTGGCAGGCAGAGGCAGGTGGATCTCAGAGAGTTCAAGCCCAGTCTTGTCTACAAAGCGAGTTCCAGGATAGCCAGGAATGTTACATAGAGAAAACCTGTCTCAAAAAAAAAAAAAACATAACAGCAACAAAAAAGTTAAAACAGCATCATTTACATTTACAGACACTAGAACTATTTTTTCAGATGAGAAAAAAGTTTGGAGCAGCTCAGTAATGTGCCCAATTGAGGTATAAATGAAGCAGATAAGGAAGGCTTCCATCTCAGTTCTGACAACAAAATTTTTGTCCAGATCAAGAAGTCAGTGCTGCCAGGAATTTACCTTCCAGGAACTTGAGTCACAGACAGCTATTAGGTACCAAGATGGATGCCTAGTACAAAAACGGAGTTTCTTGCCGGGCAGTGATGGCACATGCTTTTAGTCCCAGAATTTGGGAGGCAGAGGTAGAGGAATCTCTGTGAGTTCAAGGCCAGCCTTGTCTACAAGAGCTGGTTCCAGGTCAGCTAAGGCTGTTACACGGAGAAAGCCTGTCTCAAAAACAAAATAAAACAAAACAAAACAACAACAAAATGGACCTTCTTTAGCCATCATAGATGCGTGAATAAAACTCTTTTCCTGCTAAAATGAAACCGTGAATGTCACTAGTGAGTTGCCTTACTTTGAAACTGTAACTATCATTGAAAATCAAAGTCTCCATCTGCATAAAACTACCTAAACCTGTTTCTGATTATAAAGTTAGAACTGGTCATTACTTTTGAAAATTAGAAAATTTCAGTAAAACTTCTTGCTGTTTAGGATTTATTATAATAAAAGGGTGGTCTCTGGGAAGAAAGAGCAGAAACCATAGGATGTTAGAGTGGGAAGGAAGTTAGAGGCCATGCTACCTGTCCTACATAACTGAGAGATGAGCACTCAGTCAAAGGTCAGAGTCAAAAATTGCTGTACTTCCTAGGTTGCAATAATACCCAAAGTAAGAGATTAAAGGCACATGGAAAATAGGTGTTTGAGATGTGATTTTCTTTCTTTCTTTCTTCCTTT
>NW_026068174.1:5384320-5386063 GCF_014885135.2 Alexandromys fortis | reverse complement strand
TTTTCGAGACAGGGTTTCTCTGTGGCTTTGGAGCCTGTCCTGGACCTCGCTCTGTAGACCAGGCTGGTCTCCAACTCACAGAGATCCGCCTGCCTCTGCCTCCCAAGTGCTGGGATTAAAGGAGTGCTCCACCATCGCCCAGCTTAAAAAAAAAATCTTTAAAAAAAAACCTGTTCAATAAATATTTGCAAATGTTTAAGTGAGTTAAAGACCTTATTGTTTTCATTTCTCAACTTTCTTTTGAGTTACTATTTTATATGCTGTCATACCCTATAGATAAAATGTTTCTTTGATTTTATTGTTGTTTTGCTTTTATTTTATCTTATTTTGCCCTTTGAGACAGGGTCTACTGTGTAGCCATGGCTGGCCTGGATCTCACTATGTAATCCAGGCTGTCCTCAAAGTTTTAGTAATCATCATGTCTCAACCTTCTTAGTGCTGGGATGAAAAGCATACACCCAGCATGAGGTTAATACTTCTAAGTCAAATTCCAAAATGTTATTCACATTTTATTGGCATGAATTCAGGTTTAAGATGGGGCTGGAGAGATCGGTCAGTAGTTAGGAGAGCATGGTCTGCTCTCCTAAAGGACCCAGGGTTTAGCATTGGATTCCCAACATCCATACAGTATCTCACAATAGTTTGTAATTCCATCTGATGCCCTCTTATGGCCTCTGAGGAACCAGACACACATGTGGTGTAGACAGATCCAAAAGCAAGACATCCATAAGACATTTTTGTTTTTCAAGCATAAAAAATTAACAAAAATATTTATATTACCTTTTCAAATATTAAATAATAATGAAAATATCTTGTTCTTTCAAAATTTGTTTCAGGGTTGGAGTTGTAATATAGTTGATAGAGTTGTTGTTTAGCATGCACAAAGCTCTGTAGTTGATCCCCAACACCACATAAACTATGGTGGTACAAGCTTCTGCCTTTATTATTATTTTTCTTTTGAGATCGAGTCTCATTATATAAACCTTGCTGGCCTGGAACTCACTGTGTAGACCAGGATGGTCTCAAACTCATAGAGATACACCTGAACGATAGGATTAAAGGCATGTATCACAACATATAGCTCAAAATGTTTTTTTTTTAATTGAGACAGGGCTTCTGTATAACAACCCTAGTTGTCCAGGAACTAGCCCTGTAGACCAGAATGGCTTCAAAATCACAGAGATCCACCTGCCTCTGCCTCCTGAGTGCTGGGAATAAAGGCACGTGCTATTCCTAGCACTCAGGAGGCAAAGACAGGCAGATCTTTGTGAGTTGAAGAACAGCCTGGCCAGCTGGCCACCACTGCCAGGCAAAACATTTTTTTAGTATATATACACATACACTTGCCAAGAGACGGCACCAGATCTCCTTACAGATGGTTGTGAGCCACCATGAGGTTACTGGGAATTGAACTCAGGACCTCTGAAGAGCAGTCAGTGCTCTTAATCTCTAAGCCATCTCTCCAACCCCTGCAAAACAGTTTTTTAATAGAAATTCTGTCCTAGAGCAGGGAACACCTATGGGTTGAGCTGAGGCTGCAGGGGAGTGGGAGAGTGCTGATTTAAAAATACAGACCACAGCCGGGCGGTGGTGGCGCAAGCCTTTAATCCCAGCACTTGGGAGGCAGAGGCAGGCGGATCTCTGTGAGTTCGAGGCCAGCCTGGTCTACAAGAGCTAGTTCCAGGACAGGCTCCAAAGCTACAGAGAAACCCTGCCTCGAAAAACCCAAAAAAAAAAAAAAAA
>NW_026068174.1:5368219-5382726 GCF_014885135.2 Alexandromys fortis | reverse complement strand
TTTTTTTTTTTTTTTTTTGAGACAGGGTTTCTCTATAGCTTTGGAGCCTGTCCTGGAACTAGCTCTTGTAAACCGGACTGGCCTCGAACTCCCAGAGATCAGCCTGCCTCTGCCTCCCGAGTGCTGCGCTACCACCGCCCGCTTTGCCCAGCTCAATCTTTTGTCTTTAAAAAAAAAAGATATATTTGTGAATTTGTGGTGGCACATGCTTTTAATCCCAGCATGATCAGGAGACAGAGACAGGAGGATCTCTGTGGATTCCAGTGAGGCCAGCCTGGTCTACAGAGTAAGTTCCAGGACAGCCAGGGTGGTTACACAGAGAAACCCTGTATCAAAAACAGAACCAAAGGAAAAAAATCTATTTTACGTGTATGAGTGTTTTGCCTGAAGGAGGTTGAAGAGGGGTCAGACCCTCAGGAACTGGAGTTAAGGATGATTGAGCTGCCATGTGAATGTTCAGAATCGAACTCTGGTGCTCTGCAAGAGCAGAATATGCATGCTCTTATCAGCTGAGCCATCTCTCCAGCTTCAAGCAACTTATTTAATGGGCATGGAGTTTCAGTTTTACAAGATGGGTTCCAGAGATGCACTGGATTATAGCTGTACGACAATGGGCGTGTCCTAATACCCTGAACTATGTGCTCCAAATGGTTTTTACAAGTAGAAGCTGGGTATAATGGTGCCTGTCTGAAATGACAGTATTTGTGAGGTAGAGGCAGGGGGATGGCAACAAGTTGGAACCCAGCCTTGGCTACATAGTAAATAATACCAGGCCAATTAGGGTCACATAGTAAGACCCTGTCTCAAACTAACAAAACAAAAACAAAAAAACAGGTTAAGATGGTAAATATTACATTTAAATTTTTCCTTGTGTTACATAGAGAAATATATATCCCATTTAACAAATTATAAAGCAAGTGTACACGTAATGTAGTCTTAAGAAATCTCACACTGGCTAGGTGTGTGGTGTAGAACTTTAATCCCAGCACTCAGGAGGCAGAGGCAGGGGGATCTCTTAGTTGGAGGTCAGTTGTACTTTTGGAGCTCGAAGTCAATTAGAGTTGCGTAGTTAGATTCTGTTTCAAAACCAAACCAAACCAAACCAAATACCCCCCAAGTCCACAGAAATATATTTTCAGGGTACCCTGTGTCTGTCCTCATCACAATCCTCTTCCTTCCTACCATGACAAGATTAGTTGAATAAACCCATAAAATGCAAATACATCTTTAAATTTCAATAATTTTTGTAAATGCAAAACAAAAAAATGTGAAAAACAAAAAGGTAAGAACTTTTAAAGGTGTCCCTTCTTCACTCTTGAAATTCTTATTCTGAACCCATTTTGGTCCCATAGTTGACCTCACCTGTAGTGTTTAATTAAAACAAAACAAAACAAAAAAAATTCAGCACTGATTTCTCATCCCTCCCTCCCTCTCTCGCCTTCAACTACAAAGAAACAATGCTTTAAGCCCTTTGTGCCCTTTTAGAAAATTACACAGATACCCCATTGTGGAACCCTATAATCCCTCCGTGCAAAGGAAGAGATTAGCATATGAATACAAAGCAAAATGAATCCAGAATACAAAACGATCTATGGAGTTGTGAAGGTTTTGTATTCTTAAAAATGAATTTATTTCCTCTTTTGTATTGCCCCTTTCGTGGCCTAAGGGTTAAGGAAATTGAGCTTCCCCCTCCGTGCTGGCTACCCGGAAAAGGATAAAAAAAAAACCACACACACACACACACACACACACACACACACCAACAACAGATTCTAGGAGGTGCAAAACCAACAGATGGCTTCTAGCGCCAGTAATCGTCAGTGGAATCTGCTACACTCGAAATCAGCTTGCTTGCCTGTGAGGAGTGTAGAAAGTGCTGTTCGCTAACTGCGTGGTAAAGGAGAGAAAGCGATAGAAGAGAGAGCCATAATGCTGACGTTGAAGGCCCGGCCCCGTGAGGTTGCATAGGGTAAGTGGCGTTGGCCAGGCGGCGGTGGCGAAGGGGAAGGGAAGAGGATTTGGGCTAGGGGCGGGGCTTGAGGCGCAGCGTGGCTCCCGATTGCCGGAGCGCAGCTGCCAATCTTGCCGATCCGCTCGCTTAACCAGTGCGCTGGCGAGACGCGCTGAGATATACTGAGCGAGCGCTGAGAAGCAGCCTCAGATCCTGACGGTGCAGCAGCCCGCAGCCTCAGCCAGGGAGTCCCAGCCGCTTTCAATGGAGGAGAAGCCCGGCCAGCCACAGCCTCAGCACCATCACAGCCACCACCATCCGCACCATCACCCCCAGCAGCAGCCGCAGCCGCAGTCTCACCACCACCACCATTACTATTTCTACAACCACAGCCACAACCACCACCACCACCACCATCACCAGCAGCCTCACCAGTACCTGCAGCATGGAGCCGAGGGCAGCCCCAAGGCCCAGCCCAAGCCGCTGAAACATGAGCAGAAACACACCCTCCAGCAGCACCAGGAAACGCCGAAGAAGAAAACAGGCTATGGTGAAATAAATGGTAATGCTGGAGAAAGAGAAATATCTTTAAAGAGCCTCAGTTCTGATGAAGCTACTAACCCTATTTCTAGGGTCGTCAATGGCAACCANGGACTGGGGGGGGGGGGCGGCGAGGGGATGGGGGTGGGGCTAGCTGGGAAAAGCGCGGACCCGGTCGGGGTGTGCGTCCCGCGGGGCCGGGGATGCCCCCTTTCATTCTTCCCGGGCGCGGGCCGCGAGGTGGGGATCGCAGCGTCTTCTCTTTCCCCCCAGCATGGGAGAGGCCCGCGCAGGCCAGCGTGACCTTCCCCGGCCCCCGCCCCGGCTGGAGGCAGACCTGGACGCTCGGCCTTGCAAGTCCAACCTTATTTTTATTTTCATTTTTTCCCTCTCCTCTGCGGCCCCAGGGTTGCCCGAACGTGGGGGGCCCTCACAAGGGGTGAAACTCGGCCGCCCTCAAAAAAAATTCCCTCGAGGTGTATGTGATTCAGGCGGGCCTAGTGGATCCGGGCGCGGGTGGTGTCGCGAGACCCTCCCGCGGGCGGCGCGGAGCCGGGCTGAGCCGAGGCGAGGAAGCGTCCGTCCGCCCTCACCCGCCAGCCCTAGCCCACCTGTGGCCTTGGGGCTTGCTGGGGGGCGGCGGGGACCCCTTCGTCCCGGGGGTCGTTTCCACCCTAAACGCCCCTGTCGGGCGCCGGGCCCTGCTGTCTGTCCGCGAGGCTCCTCCGGAGCCCGGCGCCCCTGGCCCGCTCTCCTCAGAGCCGGCGAGGCTGGAATGTTCTCTCCTCCTCGCGGGGCCGCTTCCTGTCCGCCATGTTGGAAGCCGATTCCTGTCACCGACTCCGGCCGGCTGAGGAGCGGAGGGGGGGGGAGGGTGCGGAAGGCCACACGGCAAGCCGGGACCGACGGCCCGGGACCCTCGGCGGCCACGGCCGGGTCCCCCGCACTGCGGGCGGCCGGCACCCGCCGCCCCTCCCCCCGCCCCGCGCCGGGTTGTGTAACCCGGTGGCGGCCGCGCGGCCCCGGGCGGGTCCCTGGGGTGAGGGGCGGGGGCGGTTGGGGTGGGGGAGGGAAGCGGCCACGAGGGGAGCGGCCTGCACCGTGGACCCGCGTGCCGACGGCCGCGTTTCCCGCTCCCGGGTGCGGCGGGAGGCGCGGGCGGGCGGCCGGGCGGGGAGTCGGCCTCGAAGACGAGCTTGAGAGGGAAGGAGGCCCGGGCGGCGGCCGCGGGCCTGCAAGGGGCGAGGGGTTCGTTTTCGGTAGAGGCGGTGCCTGAGGCCGGGTGGGGTACCCAGCGGGAACCGAGCTCCCGGGTCACGAGTTTCTCTGCCGCAGGAATCTCATCTCCTGCCAGGTTCGCTCACGACTCCGCCTTAGAGGCTCTCACTTAGGCCTTTTTCTTTCCAGCAGCGCCTTTCCTACCAAGAAAAAAAGGGGGGGGGGAACAACCTCTTAAACCTTGTTCCATCCATTTCCCACTCAGCAGCCAGACTTCTGGGTACGGGTAGCGACTGCAGGGAGGGATAAATCAAATGGATGGACATCAGGCACAGTTTGTGTCCCCACTCTTACTAACGAAGACCTGAAAGAGGCTTGGCCGTGAGGTTGGGTCAATACCTTCTTATCTTGGACAAGACTTTCGGTGGTATTTCGGGAAAGGTAGTTAGGGCATTTCAGAACCGATGTGGATCCCCAAACTTGAATTTTATTTAACGTGCTAAATGCCAAAGTCTTGAGGAGATAACTCAAGAAATAAGCATCAAAGATTATTTATTCGCAGATTAAAAATGTTTATAAACCTACGAGAAATGAAGGGAAACTTAGAAAAAATGTTAAAAGTCAGCCTGTCATTTAATACGAGCAGTTACTGATGAAAAACTTATTGTTGGCAATGTAACTTTGAAGACAGCAGCTGGCTATCAGATTTTCCTTTGTAAGGTGGCATGGACTGATGATAGTGTGCACTGGAAGTTAAGTGCTGAATTGTGAGGATCTGGAGCAGCCTAGAAACTTAGGAATTATGTAACACTGCATTAATTTTGGTGTTCAAGAAGGTGAGAGAGTTTTAAGGTTGTCAAATAATGATGCTTCTTAGTTGTCAAATTTACACTCTATAAAGTTTGTTCCCCCACAGGACTTCACCTCTTAGAGATGGCATTAAGTGGCACCCCTCAAAATTTCTTAAGTTGGGATAAAGAATAAGGAGGGAAAGTGTGTTTGAAAATTTTAAGATGATACTAAGTTTTTCATACGTGGTTTGGTCACACAGTGCTGTTGCTTCTTTGTGTACAGTGCTAAGAAAAGAAGGATGTTTTTGGGCAATGACCATTACTCCTTTTGAGATACTGGTTCTCAGAACCCAAAAGAGGGCACAAGAGAAGACTAGATGTGTTGTGATTGCAGCTTCACATCCAGAAGCTAGGCTGAGCCCCTTTGAAGTGGAATTAGCATGGCAGCCCTAAATAATAAGTGCTAGGAATTCTTTAATTTTTTTTAATATTAAAGCTTTAAAAGATGCCTTTCATACTTTGCGCATACCAAAGCCACAGGGGAGATGTATTATGTAGTTAAATGCAAAAAAAATGTCATTAAAACAAGTATTGTTTTGTAAACTGAGGACTGAGCCTAGGACACTGGGTATGCTAGGCAGGAGTTGTGTATCACTCAGCTACCCTTTATAGTTGAAGTTGTAATTCTGGTGTCTCACTCTCCAGTGTAGCTTGAGTTAGTGTGGGCCACCATTTCCTACTGAACTGTTTTTTCCATGAGTGATTTCTGGTATCTAAGTACTCTTAGGTAGTAATTGTTCTGGTTTACTTACCAGACTGTACTTTGGTTCAACTTGATTTGAACATCAACTTTATTTTTGTTTTTGTTTTTAAGACAGGGTTTCTCTGTGGCTTTGGAGCCTGTCCTGGAACTAGCTCTGTAGACCAGGTTGGTCTCACAGAGATCCGTCTGCCTCTGCCTCCCGAGTGCTGGGATTAAAGGCGTGCGCCACCATCGCCCGGCAACTTTTTTTTTTTTTCCATGTAACATTGCCCACCTTTAGTTGAAATACAAAAATTATGACTAGTGATCCAGAAGATACAGATTGTTTAACCTATTGAGCTATTAAACAGTGAGGTAATTCTTGTCTTTGATCCAGTTTCAGGAGGGTAAATTTAATGATGATCTGGTTCTCCCCTGCCCCCTAATTTTTGTTTTAGATAGGAGTGCATGATGCACCTTTGTGCTTTTGGGGTTTATTTATTTATTTGAGACAAGATTTCTCTCCAGCTCTGACCTGGAACTCATTCTGTAGACCACCAAGCAGTTGGCCTCCAACTCAGAAATTCTGCCACTGCCTCTGCCCCCTGAGTGCTGTGATTAAAGGTGTGCGCCACCACTGCCCATAGCCTTCAGCATTTTTTAAAAGAACATTTTACAGAAAAAACATCAAATAGTGTTTTTGACTTTTGTTTCATAGTTAGACTCTACAAGGGAGAAATATATTTGAGACAGGGTCTTGATAATGTATTCCTGACTGGCCTTGAATTTATCTAGATTAGGCTGCTTTCAAACTCAGATCCCCTGCTTCTGCCTTCTCAGTGCTAGGATTGGAGGTTTGGCCATCACATCTCCATGAGAGCTTTTATTTGGGAACTGGAGATAGTCTAGTGGTAGAATGTCTGCTAGGGGTACTCAGCCCTCACCACAGAAAGTCTGACTGACTGGCTATCATAGATTTTTTTTTCTCTCTCTTTTTTTTTTAAATATTTATTATGTATACAATATTCTGTCTGTGTGTATGCCTGCAGGTCAGAAGAGGGCACTAGACCTCATTACAGATGGTTGTGAGCCACCATGTGGTTGCTGGGAATTGAACTCAGGACCTTTGGAAGAGCAGGCAATGCTCTTAACCACTGAGCCATCTCTCCAGCCCCATAGATTTTTTTTTAAATGAAAAGTAGTACCTTAACATTAAAATTAAAGTTTAACTTTAATTTTATTTTTTCTTCTAATTACTAAGGGTTGAGTCTTGGACTTAATGCATGCCAGTCAGGAAGTTAAGAACTTCTTTAAAATTTATTTTCTGATGAAGGGTGATAGTGGCACATGTCTTTAATCCCAGCACTTGGGAGGCTGAGGCAGATCTCTGAGTCAAGGACAGCCTGGTCTACAAAGTTTTAGGATGCCAGGGCTTCAGAGAAACCCTTTATCAAAAAGCAAACAAAAGTTTTCTGTAGTTACTAAAGATTACTTTTAGAATTGAGGATTTCTCCTAAGAACTTTTACACAATTGATGGCTAGTCACCATTTTACTAGTAAGTAGGAATTGTGTCCCAGTAGATCCCTTGTAATCTTTAACTGTAAACAGCAAAGTCTTTACATTGAAATACTTGACAGACTTAAAGAATTAGATTTCTTTTATTGTGTAGTTTTGTGAGCAAGCCAGTGCTGCATGAGGGTAGAAAGCAGTGACCACAGTTGAGTTTAGATTTCTAGTTCTGCCACTTCGTGACCTGGGTATTATTTTATCTAAGTCTTTTAACCCAAGTATAACAGGTCTTTGCTTAGAAATATTGGTATAAATTTTTGCTCCATGTGTTATATGGTATGATCTGATGCCAAGTTCATAGGATTTAGACCTTTGTTAGATGGATTGTAACTAGCCACTTACTGTCTTCAATTTCCTAACTTTTGGTGGGGTGGTTAATGCAAGGGATTGATTCAATGGTCATACATGCTAGGCAAAGGTCACAGCCTTATTTCTTTTTCTTTATAGTTTACTGTATCTGAACGCTTGGGATTTTGCCCAGAGGGCAGCTCTGGTCCTATTTGTGTGTATAGTTCAGGGTGGCTTCAATCATGCAATCATCTTGCCTCAGTTTTCAGTGTGCTTGCTGAAGTTACAAGCCGTTACCACACCTGCCTGGATTGTATTGCATTTAATTAATTGTGAGGGGATTTTTTATTTTATAACAGCTTCATGGCCATAATGTGTAGGTTTATTCTGTTTAGATAAATCTAGAGTAATATGGGCATGCTGCTTGAAGAGGTCCTGTTCTTTCTAGTTAATTCTGGCTACTGGCCCTGTACATGGGACCTGATGTGAATTGTGTCCCAATTCTGCCTACCAGTGAATTCAATGTTTTAATTCAATGTTTTAATCTATGAAATAGGGCCGACAAGTCTCTTCATAGAGATGTGAAGTAACAAACCTTACACCATAGTATCAGGACATTCAATAAACAGCTTTGAGTTTTTAGTACTATTGTGATTTAAATGGCTTTTGTTTGTTTTCTTTTTGTTTTTCTTCTTTAGGCTATGGTGAAATAAATGGTAATGCTGGAGAAAGAGAAATATCTTTAAAGAGCCTCAGTTCTGATGAAGCTACTAACCCTATTTCTAGGGTCGTCAATGGCAACCAGCAAGTTGTAGACACTAGCCTGAAGCAGACTGTAAAGACCAGCACCTTTGGAAAAACAGGAATTAAAACCAAGAATTTTATTCAGAAAAACAGTATGGACAAAAAGAATGGGAAGTCTTATGAAAATAAATCTGGAGAGAACCAGGCGGTAGACAAGACCGACACTGTAGCAATTCCAAATGGTGTTATAACAAATAATTCAGGCTATATTACTAATGGTTATATGGGCAAAGGGGCAGATAATGATGGTAGTGGATCTGAGAGTGGTTATACAACTCCTAAAAAAAGGAAAGCTAGGCGCAATAGTGCCAAGGGTTGTGAAAACCTTAATTTAGTGCAGGACAAAATAATGCAAGAGTCTAGTGTCCCAGCATTAAAACAGGGACTTGAAAGTTTAAAGCCTGACTATAGTGAACAAAAGGGAACTCGGGCAGATGGTTCGAAGCCTATTTGGAAGTATGAAACTGGACCTGGAGGAACAAGTCGTGGAAAACCTGCTGTGAGTGACATACTTCGTAAAAGCTCAGATATTAAACCTGGTTTGAGCAGCAAAAAGTTTGATGATCGGCCTAAAGGAAAGCATGCCTCAGCTTCTGCCTCCAAAGAGGACTCGTGGACTTTGTTTAAACCACCCCCAGTTTTTCCAGTGGATAATAGCAGTGCTAAAATAGTTCCTAAAATAAGTTATGCAAGCAAAGTTAAGGAGAACCTCAACAAAACTGTACAGAACTCTTCTGTGTCACCATCCTCATCTTCATCCTCTTCATTATCTACTGGGGAAACTCAGACTCAACCTTCAAGTCGATTATCCCAGGTCCCCATGTCAGCTCTGAAATCTGTTACTTCTGCCAACTTTTCTAATGGGCCTGTTTTAGCAGGAACTGATGGAAATGTGTATCCATCAGGGGGTCAGCCACTGCTAACTACTGCTGCTAATACTTTAACACCCATCTCTACTGGGACTGATTCAGTTCTTCAGGACATGAGTCTGACATCAGCAGCTGTTGAACAAATTAAGTCTAGCCTTTTTATCTACCCTTCAAATATGCAAACGGTGCTGTTAAGCACTGCACAAGTAGATCTGCCCTCTCAGACAGATCAGCAAAATCTGGGGGATATCTTCCAGAATCAATGGGGTTTATCATTTATAAATGAACCCAGTGCTGGCCCAGAGACTGTTATTGGAAAGTCATCAGATCATAAAGTAATGGAAGTGACATTTCAAGGAGATTATCCTGCCACTTTGGTTTCACAGGGTGCTGAAATAATTCCCTCAGGAACTGAGCATCCTGTGTTCCCCAAGGCTTATGAGCTGGAAAAACGGACTAGTCCTCAAGTTCTGGGTAACATTCTAAAACCTGGGACTGCTGAGAGTGGAGCCTTATCCTTGGAACCCAGTCATATAGGTGACCTGCAAAAAGCAGACACCAGTAGTCAAGGTGCTTTAGTGTTTCTCTCAAAGGACTACGAAATAGAAAATCAAAATCCTCTGGCCTCTCCTACGAACACTTTGTTAGGCTCCGCCAAAGAACAGAGATACCAGAGAGGCCTAGAAAGGAATGATAGCTGGGGTTCTTTTGACCTGAGGGCTGCTATTGTATATCACACTAAAGGTAATTCTTTTTTTATTTACCCAAAGATTTTGATGGGCTGATTGTGTGTGTGTGTATATATACATATACTAGTATATCTAGTATATTTGAGAGTCTATGATAAGTGGTTGAATAAGTAATTAGTATAAATTTCCTGATTCAAGGTCTTTGGAGACAATATAGTTTATAAGAATGTAGTTTTCCAATATAAAATGATCAAGAAAGGATCACATAGTTACAGAGGTTTTATGTGGAAGTGAAGCACTTGCTTAAAGGAATAATTATTTTTTAGCTTTTTGAAACAGGGTTTCATAGTTAAGCTGACCTTAAATTCTTGATCCTTCTGTTTCCCAGGTGCTGGGATTTTAAATGCATGCTACCTACCATGCTTTGCTCAGTATTTCTAAGGCTAATGAATTTTTTATGTTTTTGTTTTGTTTTAAAGTGATGGCCTTAAGTCCTAATTCTCTGTCTTAGGTTCTGCTGGGATTGCAGGTCTGCCACGAAATGTGGCCTGCTTTTTACCAGCACTTGAGGCAGAGGCAGGCAAATTCCTGAGTTTGAGGCCAGTCTGGTCTACAGAACAAGTTTCAGGACAGCCAGGACAAATTAATGTCTCAAACCTGAGAAAAAAAAAGAAAGTCTTGGGCCCCAGAGGTGGCTCAATGGATAAAGGTACCGGTTTCCCCAAGCCTTATGTGAATTTGATCCCTAGTTTCTAAATGGTGGCAAAGACTTGACTTCTACAAATTGTCCTTTGACCTTCACACTTTGACAGATCCCTCCACCTGCAAAATATAATGTTTTTCTTTTTGCTGAATAGCATAACTTTTATTTTTGGTTTTTCGAGACAAGGTTTCTCTGTAGCTTTGGAGCCTGTCCTGGAACTAGCTCTTGTAAACCAGATTGGCCCTGAACTCACAGAGATCCAAGTTCTGGGATTAAAGCTGTCTGCCACCACCACCCAGCTAACTATTTTTGTTGTTGTTGTTTTGTTTTTTGTTTTTTCGAGACAGAGTTTCTCTGTAGCTTTGGTGCCCATCCGGAACTAGCTCTTGTAGACCAGGCTGGCCTCGAACTCCCAGAGATCCGCCTGCCTCTGCCTCCTGAGTGCTGGGATTAAAGGCCTGCATCACCACTACTGCCTAACTTGGCCTTCTATGTTTACTTCTTTTGGTCTAAGTCTCTGAACTTCTATTCATAACTCCCTAACCATTTTTTCACAAAAGAGGTGGAATAATCTTAGAAAGGAGGGGTTTATTTGGTCTGCAGATTAGTTTTTGTGACTGAGAGAAGCCAGGGCAAGAGTTCAAGATAGGAGCCTGAAGCCAGGAACTGAATCAGCAACCAGAGAGGAATTCTGCTTACTGTCTTTCGTGGCTTGCTTAGTTACATTAGAAGAACTCAACATGCTGTATTCTTACATGTGTGTATGTGTAAAAAAACAAAGAGGCCTGGCCGTAGTGGCGCACACCTTTAATACCAGCGCTTGGGAGGCAGAGACAGGCAAGAGCTAGCTCCTGGACAGGCTCCAAAGCCACAGAGAAACCATGTCTTGAAAAAACCAAGAGAGATAGTCAATTTGGGAAGGAAACAGGGTAAGTTTAAGAAGGAAGAGAGGTGAGGTAAAAATGATTTCGTTTTCACATATAAAACTTTCAGGTATAAAACTTCACGTATTAAGTTTTTTCAATTTATAATAGGCTGGCTATAGTGATGACTCGGCCGTTATAAACATCTCCCTTTCAGAGGACTCAAGTTTAATTCCCAGAACTCACACCAGACAATTCACAACTGCCTGTAATTCCGCCACCTAAAGCTCTTATACCAACATGGATAGGTATGAGACACACAACTATTTAAAAAAAAAACTGGGCAGGCGATATGGCTCAGTGGTTAAGGACACTTGCTGTTCTTCCAAATGTTTCATTCCCAGAATCCACATGATAGCTCACAACTATCTGTAACTCCAGATCTGGAGGATCCAATGCCCTAGGCTCTGGGCACTGGTGTGTTGCAAGGACATACTAACAGGTTAAATATTCAAATACACAAATCCATTTTCCAAAAAAAGAAAGACATAATACACAGCTTTTTATTCTCTAAGGCAATGGCTTATACCAAGGAGAATGTGATAATTCTTTCACTCCTACCCTTATTCCTACAGATCCCTACCTAAATGCCTTTAATCCTAGCTATCAGAAGACAGAGGTGGGCAGTTATTTGCATTCAAGGCTAGCCAGGACAGCCAGGGCTACACGAAACAAATTTTTATTCTGTTTTTTGTTTGGGGAGGGGTGTTTCAAGCCAGGTTTCTCTGTGTAGCCTTCATTGTCCTGGAACTCTCAGAAAACCAGGCTGGTTTTGAACTCAGATCTACCTGTCTTTGCCTCCTGAGAGCTGGGATTAAAGGCGTCCGCCACCACTGCCTGGCCATTTTGTATTGCATGGGATAAGGTGTCAATGTGGATGTGAGCACAGTGCTTGCAGAGGCCAATAGAGGTCATCAGATCTCCTTTGAGGCTAGAGTTATAGATTGTGGGTGCTGGGAATCAAACTCCTATAAAAAGCAGTAAATTCTAAAGTGATGAGCATAATGTCACACTTTAGGCTAATAGATCAAGTAGATCACACTGCTTCTTGATTTATGCAAAGGACTTACCATGAATGGTTGTAATAAAGTAATTGAGAGATATAAAAGGAATTTGTTGGAAGGGTGAGGCAGGGAGGGTAGCATAGAAAAATGTATTATCTCAATCAAATCAATAAATAAAGGAATTTGGAGAGGAATGACATGACTTAATTTATAAATGAATGATAAATAAAATCTTGGTGATACTAGGATCTTTCTTTCACAGAGATGCTAGGTGTGTTGTTATAATTTGGTATTCAGCTTGAAACAAACATAAACACACCTGGAACAAGAAATTCCATAAATTGAGGAATTGCCTCCAGAAAATTGACCTGTGGGCACATCTACGGGGCATTTTTGACTGCTAATTAATGCAGAAGGGCCCTGTACACTGTGAATGGTACCATCTTTATACAGATGGTCCCTGTCTAAAAAAACTATCGAGAATGGGAGTGGGAAGGCTTGATTTGACTAGCAATTTGTAGTTTGGAAGTAGGAATCTTGACAGGTAAAGATTGACTTGCTCTCCAGATCTTTTTGAAAATAAAAGTTTAGAAGCTGAAAATATAGCAAAAAAGCAGTGCTTATTAAGTTTTCTATGGTGTGTTTATATATGTAAAAATTCCACCAATATAGTTGGGTAGTTTTGGTGTCATTTTCTGTGTCATCTGCTCTCTAGGGCCTATTATAGAAAACCAGTGTCTTATAGTTTGTGATAATTATGTGAGCCTAGAAGACGTTTTTCTCCTGCAACCTCAAAAGCAGTGAGATGATGTTCCCTTGGCGGTTAGTTGGTAGCTTTATGTGTGTTTATTTCTTAGGGCCAGGGATTTTATATTGCCTAGACTAACTGTGCAAAAACGTTCTTGACTTTTTATTGGTCTGTATCTTCCATAATTTTTGTTTTTGAGACATGATCTCTCTATGTTAACCAGGCTAGTCTCACAGGTATCTGCCTCCCAAGTGCTGGAGAATGCCAAGGGCTGAGAGTGCTGTGCCATCCTTTCAGCTGACTTTTTTCCAGTCAGGGATTCTCTTGAGTGCTTGGATTAAAGGCTTGCAGCTGAGTTTTTTAAAGGCATGTACCCCACTACTCCCAGCTTTTTGTGTTTTTGTGTGTGTGTATGTTGAATTTTCAAGACAGGCTCTGTTTGGATACCTGTGTTCTGATCATCCTAGTACTGAGTGCTGGGATTAAAGTTGTGAACAATCACCTGGCTTTTTTTTTTTCTTGAGTGTAGAACTGATTTACGTAAACTAAATGCCATTTAATATTGTTACAGTTTTAATTGAATTTAGTGAAGTGCATCAGCTTGAATTTTGCAGTTGAGCATTAATAAAATTGGATCAAACAAATATTGTTTTCCCCCTAAACAGAAGAGAACTAAGCCAATAATAGTTCATTTAGGTCCCAGGAGGACAAGTTCTTTGAAACCCTACTAAATATTGGTTGGTTCAGTAGTGGTTTATTGGCCTAGTGATTTTTCTGTCTGAATTTAATTTGAAAATATGGAGTTGCAGATGGTTGTGAGCTATCCCCATATTGATGCTGATAACCAAGCTACACCCTTTTGGAAGAGCAGCAAGTATTGACCACTGAGTCATCTCTCTAGTTTTTCATTTATTTATTTTTTTTAGAGATTTATTTATTATGTACATAGTGTTCAGCCTCCATGCCTGTAGGCCAGAAGAGGGCACCAGATCTCATTACAGATGGTTGTGAGTCACCATGTGGTGCTGGGAATTGAACTCAGGACCTCCGGAAGAGCAGGCAGTGCTCTTAACTTCTGAGCCATCTCTCTAGCCCTAGTCTTTCATTATTTATTTATTTTTTTTATTTTAAACTTTAAAGGGAAATCACTTGAACTTAATTGGACTCTCAAGAGTTACCTTCATTTATAGTGTTAGTATTCTGGTCCTTTTGGTGTTGAGTAATAGTTTAATAAGTAAGTTAGGCTTATAATTGGAACTTCTGTGCATTCCTCTTATCTCAAGTAGGCCATTCACCAGTTTAATTGAGAAGTATTAGTGTATGTGATAGCATTTTAATAGGAATGGTACATATTTTACGTTTAACATTAATTACTTGGAGTGTTAGACGTACAACTAATTTTTAATGTAAATGTTCAGTGCAATTAAAGATATAAAGATTGAAGGCTAACCTTCTACAGAGGGAGTTTAAGGACAGCCAAGATTGTTGGCGCAGAGACCCTCTTGAAAAATAAAGGTGTTGCACACCTTTAATCCCAGCACTTAAGAGGCGGAGACAGGGAGATCTCTGTGAGTTTGAGACCAGCCTGGTCTAGCTGGTTCCAGGACAGGCCCCAAAGCTACAGAGAAACCCTGCCTTAAACATAAATAAATAAATAAATAAATAAA
>NW_026068174.1:5365860-5367703 GCF_014885135.2 Alexandromys fortis | reverse complement strand
TTTTTTATGGGGGTTGGGTCCCTTCTTTTTTTTTTTTTTTTTTTTTTTTTTTTTTTGGTTTTTTGAGACAGGGTTTCTCTGTGGCTTTGGAGCCTGTCCTGGCACTAGCTCTGTAGACCAGGCTGGTCTCGAACTCCGCCTGCCTCTGCCTCCGGAGTGCTGGGATTAAAGGCGTGCGCCACCATCGCCCGGCATCCCTCTTCTGGCCTGTAGACATACACACAGACAGAATATTGTATGCATAATAAATAAAGAAAGAAGGCCATGATGGTGGAGATCACTCCTTTAATCTTAGCACTCTCCCAGCCTGGTCTACATAGTATGTTCCAGGTCCTGTCTCCCTAAACCCACTTTGGGCTGGGTGGTGGTTATGCACACCTTCAATCCCAGCATGTGGATGAATAGGCAGGCTGATGACTGAGTTCTGAGCCAGCCCAGTCTACAGAGATCCAGGGCAGCCAAGGCTGCACAAAAAGACACCAAAAAAAAAAAAAAGAATACCCAGTTTGATGTTTGCCTATAATCCCAGCACTTGGGATAGGAGTTTAGAGTTCAAAACTGCCCTGGGATATACAAAATCCCAAGAGAAAAAATAGGCTTGGTTGTATGTAGAACTCAAGTGGTAGAATGCTTGCTTGTATACATGGGTAAGGCCCTCCTCCATTCCTAGCACCACAAATTTTTATCTTTGTGTACTGTTGTAGAGCAGTATCAACTATTTCGAGTGAAGTTTAAGTCCTTTTTTTTTTAATGTCATGATAAAGTACTAATTAATGCCTTTTCTGGAGTTTTGTTTTTGAGACACAATCTTGCAGTGTACAATAGGCTAACAAATCCACTTGCCTCTTCACGTATCACGATTCCTGATTCAACTTGTGTCTCTTAAGCATTAAATATTTGGGAGTCACCTTGATTTAACAGGGTAAAACAAATCAATCTTTTTCTGTTTGTTCTCTGTTGTGGAGACAATCAGGACCATAAACATGCTAGGAAGGAAAAGCCTTCATTCATTTGAAGCTTGGCGTGTGTGCTGCATTTCTCCATTCTTGCGTGTTTTGTGATAAGACACCTGAGTTGCTTCCACACTGAGCATAGCTGTAGAAATGGTTTTTTTTTGTTTTTTGTTTTTTTTGGTTTTTCTAGGAGACTTTTTTTGGTTTTTCGAGTGTAGAAATATCTTAACAAGACCCCAGTTCCAGTTCTTGATTCTTTGAGAAATACTATTCCGGTTTCAACAGCAGTCTAACAAGAGTGCACAAAAACTTGGGTTGTTCCACATTTTCCTTGGCCAATTTATATTTTCTGTTTAATCCTATTGGGTATGAAGGGTGGATGGTATCTTGAATGTAATTTATACTTGTCTGACAGCTCTTCGTGCACTTATTTGTATCTTGCGTCTTTGGAGAAATTTCTAAGTACTTGACACAGTTTATCCAGACAGGGTTTCTCTCTGTAACCTTGGCTGCCTTAAAACTTTCCTTGTAGACCACACTGGCCTTAAACACCAGTTTAAGAGATACACCAGTCGTTGCCTGGAGTGCTGGGATTAAAGGCATAGATTGCCCAGCGGTTAAGAGCACTGCCTACTCTTCAAAGGTCCTGAGTTCAATTCTTAGCAACCACTGGGTCGCTTACAACCATCTGTAATAAGATCTGGTGCCCTGCTTGGCGACTGTGGCGCACGCCTTTAAACCCAGCACTCCAGGCAACAGGAGGCAGAGGCAGGCGGATCTCTGTGAGTTCGAGACCAGCCTGGTCTACAGAGCTAGTTCCAGGACAGGCTCCAAAGCCACAGAGAAACCCTGTCTCGAAAAACCAAAAAAAAAAAAAAAAAAAAAAAAAA
>NW_026068174.1:5342267-5364362 GCF_014885135.2 Alexandromys fortis | reverse complement strand
CCAAAAAAGAGAGAGAGAGGTCTTAACACCAGGACCAGGGGACCCAGTGTCTCTGGCTTCCTCGGGTACTAAATACACATGTAGGCAAAACACCTATATACAAAATCTTTTATGTTTTTTATTTTAAGACTGGGTTTCTTCGTATAACAGCCCTGACTGTCCCGGAACTCTTTGTAGACCAGGTTGGCCTTGAACTCAAAGAGCTGTACCAGTCTCTGCCTAAGGTGTGTCTCCTACTACCAAGGAAGGGCTCATTGAAGGACCGGGATGCCTCATAGGTGTGGTCAGTATTCAAACCCCAGTGCCACAAAATAATTCAGTGATCAATTTTAGTTCGTATACTAGTGGCAATATAGATGAATTATAATTTATACTTAGTTGGCATAACTGAGACAACTTGAAAGATATCAGATAAAATCAGTCAGTTAAAACTGCAAGGAAAACCTAGTGGGGGTAGGTCCCAGAGACCAGGCTTAGGTGTTGTAGGCTTGGCAGCAAGTTTCTTTACCTTCTTAAAAGTGCACTAATTGCAGTGCACACACACAGTCTTAAAGTAACACTATAAATGGCTCTTAACAGTAACAGTTTGATCTTTTTTTTTTTGTTTGTTTGTTTTTTATTGTATGAGCATTTGTGTTTGCCTTCATGTTTCTGTGTGGAACTGTCAGATCTTGGAATTACATTGTTGTTAACTACCTTGTGCATGCTGGGATTTGAGCCTAGGTCCTCTGGAAGAACAGTCAGTGATCTTTAACTGTTGAGCCATTTCTTCTAGTTGTGATCTGTTAAATCACCTGAAGCTGATGTCCTATGGAGAAACTACTAGTATTAAAATATATTTCAGACTACTGGAGGCTGTTAAGTCAGTTTGTGGCAGGTTATTCGTATAAACAGTTTGATTCTCCAGTTTGTGATGCATCAGGGCAGAGAACTTGTTATGCCAGCAGCATCGCCCAGTCTTGCAGGCATGACTTTTAACCTGGCTTTGGTGGTGCACACCTTTAATCCCAGCACTCATGGAGTCAAGCGAATGTTTGAGTCTTTCTACAAAGCGAGTTCCAAGTCAGCCAGCAGTGCTATGCAAAGAAATCCAGTCCTGAAAAACCGAAAAAGAAAGAAAGAAAGAAAGAAAGAAAGAAAGAAAGAAAGAAAGAAAGAAAGAAAGAAACTGTTGGTCTATAATCTTTTTGGCTTGATTTTTTTTTCTTCTACCCTCTTTGCCACAGCATGTATTTTTAAGGAGTATAGTGCTAATTTGGAATTTTTTTTTCCTTGTGAAATACCTACCATTGACTAAAAGTACCTTTTTTGTGAGAAAATTACTTTGGCAAGATGAATCTTTTCCTTTAAAATACTTAGGCACCGAGGCACTATTTTAGTTCGTAATGTACTTGCCTAGAAACATGCAAACCAAGCATTTAGGATCTGGAAGAGGAGACTAAAGAGTCAGGTCATCCTATACATAGTGTATAACAGTTGTATTTCATGGAATTTGAACTGGATTTTGATGAGGACTTTTTCTCATTTTTGTTTGGAAAAGGTCTCACTATGTTGCCTTGAATGTGTAGATCAGCTGAAACTCTGAGATCCACCTGCTTCTGCCTCAAGAGTGCTGGGATTAAAGGTGTGTGTTACCACACCTGGTGATCTTTTTAAATTATTTACTTTTTAGTTATTTATGTATGTGTCTGTGTACTTAAGAGTTTATGTTTCGAGGCTAGCCTGGTCTACAAGAGCTAGTTCCAGGGCAGGAACCAAAAAGCTAAGGAGAGACCCTGTCTCGAAAATCCAAAAAGAAAAAAATGTTTATGTACATAATGGTCTTTGGAGGCTAGAAGAGGACATCAAATTCCTTGGAACTGGATGTGGAGGTAGAATGGCCACTTCAAGGCAAGTTCAGGATATATGGTAAGAGGTAATACTGTCAAACAAAGACAGACCAAAAAAACGGCCTGGTAGTATAGGCCTGTAATTCTAACTATGTTTACAAACACAAGGCCTACCTAGGTAACAAATGCGTTGGCAAACAAAAGTAAAGAGGACTGGTCTTATAGCTTGCCTAATAAACACAAAAGACCTAGGTTTACTCCCTAGTACAGAAAAAAAAGGACAAGAGCAGTGGGAAAGAGGCATCAGGTGGCCAGATATTTCTGAGGAAATATTAACGTGATAGTAAATGCCTCTAATCCCAGTACTTAGGAGATGGAGATAGGGGTTCAAAGTCATCCTTCGTGAAGTCAAGTTAGTCTAAACTGCATGTCTTAAATATCCAGAGAAAATGGATTAAGAATGGCTTCCACCTAATAGTACTAAACACATAAAGGCCCACTCAGATTTTGACTTCCAAATAAATAGTACATTTACCATTAGCAGGAAAGAACCAAGACTCCCTACATAAATGAATGAGAATGGGGAGTGTCTCATTCAGGAAAAGAAGCTACTTCTCTAACAATGATGGTTACATTTTCAAAGTCACAGGATAACACTAAAGGGATGACTCAGTAGTTAGGAACTGCCTTTCCCACATAAGTTCTGGGGTTATTTCAAAGTGGACACAGACATCATTAACTTAAGCAGAAATCCAGGGACACAATATTACAGGCTGTAGAAATGAACTGTAGTAGTGCAATAATGTAAAAATTTAGTGGCCATCTGTTGGGAGTCAGAATTAATGTATGTATGGGTTTAGCTCAGTGGTAGAAAACCAAGGCATTGTTTTCAGTTGCTAGCACCAAAGGGAGCAGCGTATCTACTCACTGAGAAACCTTAGGAATAGGATCCTACACTTCTGACCTCATTGCTCAAGGGTCAACTACTTTATATAGTTTGTGTGTTCTTTGTTAATTTCTATTTGGGATGTTCCATGAATGCCTTTGACAAATTTATAGAAATCTTATTAATATAAGCCTCCAAATTTGACAGATTATTTTAAAAACAGGTACTTTTATCCTTTAATTGAGATTTTTTGCTTTTCTGTATAGTACAGAAATGGGAGCAAAGATAAAATTATCAACAGCGTAAGAACCCCCAACGACTTGTCTGTTTAGCCCAGTGAAAATAACTTCATGGTAGTATTGGTTTGAATGGTCACTTAGAATTTATTGAAATTGGAGTTTCTTTTTTTTTGGGACGATCATACTACGTAGCCTTTGCTGAAGTATATTTATAGAAAAAAAATTAATACTCTATTGTGTATGTGTAGGTGACCTAAGTAAGACTGTAGCACAGAAAAAAACAAGCCAGCCACTGGCTTTTACCTCTAACTCAGTCCGAAATGGAGAGCCTGCCTCCAGGAATCTCAGAATGAGACTGTGAGAGTTGTCTCCTCCCATCTTATATTCCTCTCTAGAGCTGGGATTCAAGGTGTGCACCACTACGGCCTGTTTTCTATAGCAAACTAGTGTGGCTACTGGGATTAAAGGTGTGTGCCATCACTACCTGGTAAAGACTGATTGTGTGGCTGTTTTACTTTCTGATCATTAGGCAAGCTTTATTTATTAAAATACAAATGAAACATCACTACACTAGGCAATTATGTTTGTTTTGGTTGATTGTAGCTTCAAATTAGTATATACAAGGCTCTAAAAAATACAGTTGATGGGGCTGGAGAGATGGCTCAGAGATTAAGAGCATTGCCTCCTATTCCAAAGGTCCTGAGTTCAATTCCCAGCAACCACATGGTGGCTCACAACCATCTATAATGGGGTCTTGTGCCCTCTTCTAGCCTGCAGGCATACACACGGACAGAATATTGTATACATAATACATAAATATTTTAAAAAATACAGTTGAGCTGAATTCTTAGACAAGCTTATATATTTTTTTTTTTTTTTGATTTTTCAAGATGGTTTCTCCTTGGCTTTTGGTTCCTGTCCTGGAACTAGCTCTTGTAGATCAGGCTGGCCTCTAACTCACAGAGATCCACCTGCCTCTGCCTCCCCAGTGATGGTATTAAAGGCGTGCGCCTGGCCTGGCTCGAGCTTATCTTTGGATGTATTAAAATAAGTCAAGATTCAGAGACCAAAGGTAACAATTCTAAAATAAGTCATTTCTTTTCTGATGTATGAAATAATATTGGGGTAGTAAATAATAATGATCTCCATCAGTAGGTAACAGTTCCTTTACTGGACTGCTGTGATCAGATTATTATAATTCTCTGCCCATAGCCGGGCGGTGGTGGAGCACGGCTGGAGGCAGAGCCAGGCGGATCTCTGAGTTCGAGACCAGCCTGGTCTACAGAGCTAGTTCCAGGACAGGAACCAAAGCTACAGAGAAACCCTGTCTCTAAAACTTAAAAAAAAAAAATCTCTGCCCTTGGTAGTACCCCAAGGAGAAGGAAAATTTTGTCATATTTGTTATCAATAAAGTTGACTCAGGTCTTCTTTTTGATGGTGGAGAGGTGTTGAATGAAGACAGGTCTTGTGTACTTAGGATGGCCTCAAATTGTTATTCTGTTGCCTAAACCATGCTTGGATATATAGTATCTTGCTATACAGGATAGGTATCTGCCAGGGACTTGAAGGCTATAAACATACAGCTAAATTCAATTACTTGTAATTCATCTTTTAGATTTCTCACTAATAACTGGTTGTGGTGATGCACATCTTTTATTCCATGATTCTTGAGGTCTAAGGCCTGCCTGGTTTGCATAGTGAATTTCACGACGACGACCAGGGCTACACAGAGAGACCCTGTCCACTTGTATCCCTCCCAAAAATCAAGATAAACAGCTTTGATTGTTTCTTTGATCTTGTGGGGAGAATGTAGTCTAAAATTCTCAGCCTCTATTTGCAGTAAACTTAGGATTTTAGATCTATATATTTAATTTCTTCTAAATGTGGAGGGATATTTTTGTATTATGAATCCTATAACAGACTATGCTTAATACATAATGAACGAAACTAGTTAGAAGATCTAGTCTGATGGTGCATAATAACCTTTTTGTGTGGGCATGAGAAAAGTATACAATCTTGCTTTCTTTTGTGCTAGTTCATTCCTTTTTATGAATAGTTTGGTGACCTCTCTGTCTTCAGGGACTAATTCTTAGGGTTTTGTACCATAAGCTATTCTTACTCATTTAGGTGTTCATTTCAAAGCACTGCAAAAATGGTCACTCTGTCTTGTTAGACATGCCTGCCCTTGTAAGATGTCGAACAGTAAACATAAAGCAAGTTTGATAGAAATTAGAGCAAATGGTGATCGTGCCAACAAATGAGATGTGGGTTAGCATTCTGGCCTATCGATTTGGGTGTGATTTGAACTACTTTTCCTAGATGTTTAACCAAGTTTAATAAAATATGATAAAGGTTCTGTTTAGGAAACTTGAATACTCCCCTAAGTATTGGCTGCCCGGTAAATACGTACTTGGGTGGTGACAGTGAGGTGAGAAATAACATTTAGAAATGCAGATTTTTACTATCTTTGATATTTTTTTAAATATTTATTATGTATACGATATTCTGTCTGCGTGTATGCCTGCAGCCCAGAAGAAGGCAGCAGACCTCCTTACGGATGGTTGTGAGCCACCATATGTGGTTGCCGGGAATTGAACTCATGACCTTTGGAAGAGCAGGCAATGCTCTTAACCACTGAGCTATCTCTCCAGCCCCTATCTTTGATATTTGTAAACAGACTATTGTTCCACATAATTGGCTTATATTCTTTAGCACTTGTCTGTCTGTCTGTGTATGCACATGCACACATATGTGTCTCACCAGTGTGGCAGTCAAAGATAAACCAGCATCCTTCTACCAAGGATTGAATTTAAATCATTAGGCTGAGAGCAGGAAGCCATCTTGCCAGCCCCAAAATTGATTTTACATAATCTGGAGGATGCTTAAAAATTTAAAAATTTCAGTACCTTGTGCTGCATAGAGCTATACTATTGTTTGTCAGGCCTACCTTTATCCCAGCAGTAATCACTTCACATTTTTCAGATGTGGTAGAAGCATAAACATTATTGTAAGTGATAAAAGTAGAGCTAAACACTGCATTCATTAAAGGTGGTATGTAAAATAACTTTTTCTTTTTCTTACAGAAATGGAATCTATATGGAATTTGCAGAAGCAAGGTAAGAATGGTTGACTATTTGAAATGTTAATACTAATCAAAAATCATGACATTTGTTTTAATGAGAATATTTGGAATCATGGCCTACCAAATGAACAGGCTTTATATTTTGTATTGACTTGACTGATTGTAATCAAAGGGCAATAGTTGCCATATCAATACTGCTAAGGCATTGTATTTCACCTATATAAGGCTGAGGCTTAAGTTCAAGGCTATTCTGGGCTACAATGGAAGACTCTATTCCAGGGAAGGTGGAAATACTCTACTTGTTGAAATGTTTATTCTAGTCTGGTGTGAATTAGAAGAGGCTAAAAGTTTGAGACAGTTTCTCTATGTAGCCCTGACTGTCCTGAAATAGGCTGCCTTGATCTGCCTGCCTCTGCCATCTGAGTGCTGGGATTAAAGGTGTACACCACCACACTTGTCAAAGGCTAAGTTTTTTACTCAGAGCTCATGATATATTAATATATAATATATAGCCTTAGATATGACCCCCCCCAACCCATTATAGCCCTTCCTGATGTCTTCCTGTTCCTTCCAAATATAAATGTTTCTGAGAAAACCAACCCTGTTTTTATCTATGATAGACAAAGGGATGATAGTCTAAGAATTGAAATTCATAGTTTGATTTTTCAGTGTTAAAGGGACTTTGTCTGGAATCATGTTTGGTAATATAAACAATAGCAAATTTTTACTTTTTCTTTTTTCTTAGAAATATTTATTTATTTATTTATTGTGTGCAATATTCTGTCTGTGTATGCCTGTAGGCCAGAAGAGGGCACCAGATCCCGTTACAGATGGTTGTGAGCCACCATGTGGTTGCTGGGAATTGAACTCAGGACCCTTGGAAGAGCAGGCAATGAATGTAAGGGCCTGGAGAGATGGCTCAGTGGTTAAGAGCACTGAGTTCAATTCCCAGCAACCACACTTTGGCTTAACCATCTATCTGTAGTGGAATCTGATGCCCTTTTCTGGCATAAAGTCAATAGGGCACTCATTCTACATGTTAAGAACTTTTAGCTCACAGACCGGGAGTGATGAAATTCTTGGTTTCTGACATTGTTCTATCTCTCCCTTGTTTTCTTTTTCTCTTTGTTTTGAGACTATAATTAATGTCATTTCCCCATTCTTCCCTCTAAACATTCCCTTATGCTTCTCCTTGCTTGCTTTCAAATTTGGTCTCTTTGTTATTTTGTGTATTTTGTACACTCACACACTCATGTATATACACACATTCCTGGATATATAAATAACTACCCACTTAGTTTGTATAGTGTTACTATATGTATATGTTTTCCAGACTGACTGTTTTGGTTTTGGATGATCAATTGTTGTCTCTTCCTTGGGGAAGACTATTTCTCAGTGCTCAAGTGATTTTAGCTGTCTGTAGTTCTTTGTGTAAGGGTCAGGCTCCTGGGCTTTCCTTGTTCACTTTAGCATGTCTGTTGTTTTTGTTAAGCTCATGTTTAGGCAGCCATGCTAGTGAGACTACAGGTGCAACTTTTGACATTACTAGCAAATTCCCTGATCCTTTCTTCCCTATCTTCTGCAATGTTCCCTGACTTTAAATGCAGGAGTTGTTTTGTATGTGCATCTGTTGGGATTGGGCTCTACAATTCTTTTTTTTTTTTCTCCCTTCTGGACCTTGCTTTGTTGGCCAGGCTGACCTCGAACTCAGAGGCCTGTCTCTGCCTCCTGAATGCTGGGATTAAGGCATATGCCACCACCAGCCGGCACAACTCTGCATTTTGATTGGTTTTAGTTTTCTTTAATGGTCTCCATTTGTTGCAAAGAAAAGTTTCCTTGATGTGGGGTGAGAACTAGGCTTACCTGTTAATATAAGAACAAATACTACTTCCAGTGTAGTTAGGGTTATGGTGGATTAGTAAAGTGCTGGTTGTGCTTTCTCATCCAGAATAGATAATTTTGCTAATCAGAGGTATTTGGTTAGGTTTCTAGTACCAGGAATTTTTCCCTCTTGTTGAGTGCTTCTTCAGTCTCATTAGAGACTTGGTTACTGCCAAGGTATGCGAGCCTCTGCTGCATCCTTAGGGTTATCTGGTGGGTATGTTTTGCACATATCGTAGTTGCTCTTTTGTTTCTTAGAATAGCCATTACCTGCTGGGCGCCTTTAATCCCAGCACTTGGGAGGCAGAGGCAGATGGATCTCTGTGAGTTCGAGGCCAGCCTGGTCTAGAAGAGCTAGTTCCAGGACAGGAACCAAAAGCTACGGGAGAAACCCTGTCTCGGGAAAAAAAAAAATGAATAGTCATCATCTAATGATTAGTAATGTCCTTATATATGATCTCCTTAAAATAAACCTACCTAATTGTATTATAAAATGGCTACTGGCTATAGAAATGAACCTTGTCTTCATGCCATGTTGCCTTTGGAGTTCCAGAAAAGACATTTTTATATTATCTCCTTGTTAAATTCTTTTGGGGGATTATTAATTCTTTTGGGGGGAGTTTTTGTTTGTTTTGTGGTTGTTGTTTTCCCCAACACCAGGGTTTGTCCATGTAGCCCTGGCTATCCTTAAACTCAGGTGTACACCACCATTGCCCAGTTTAAGCTACTTAATTCTTTTAGGGAGGGGGACTCAAGACAGTTTCTCTGTAGCCTTAGCTGTCCTGGAACTCTATAGACCAGGCTGGCCTCACAGAGATCCACCTGCCTCTGCCTGAGTGCTGGAATTAAAGGCATGTGCTAACACCAACCCTACAATAGGTTAATTCTCTCTTTTGTTTGTTTTGGTTTTGGTTTTTGGAGACAGGGTTTCTCTAGCTTTGGAGCCTGTCCTGGAACTAGCTCTTGTAGACCAGGCTGGCCTCGAACTCACAAAGATTGCCTGCCTCTGCTTCCCAAGCGCTGAGATTAAAGGTGTGCGCTACCACTGCCCATCTGATAGTTTAATTCTTAAACAGAGGAAAATTTAAGTATTTTTATACCTCTACTTTTGTGTTAAATAATGAATTAAAGCTTTACATGTCTTATTTGGAATATGGGGAAGGAATGAAGAACCCAGGACCTTGAGCATGTTAGGAAAGTACTGTGCTACTGAGCTATATCCCTTATTCCTAGTTTTATAACTTATACCTAGTTTAACCCCAGAACTCATATAAAGTTTGTCCAAAAATTTGTCCTCTGCCCTTACTGCTTGGTAGAGGACAATGTTGTTGGGAATTGGTTGGGGGTGTTGAACAGCGACATTTTAAATTGAGAAGAAACACTTGTGATAATACCAAAAAGAAATGGCCTTTAAATTTTATTTTACTGAGACATGTAGCAGTTTAAATGGTGATTGCTTATGATTTGTTTCCTAGTTAATTCCAGAACTTTATTTTTATTTAAATTAATTTACCTCTTTTTTTTTCATTTTTGCTTCTAGATCCCAAAAGAATAATCACTTACAATGAAGCCATGGATAGTCCAGATCAATGAAGGACCAGACTGCCTATTTGTAACCTTTCTGCAGCATTAGAGCCACCGTTCATGGGGGACACAAGGCTTTTATGCTCCTAGATCTTCAACGCAGCAGAGGAACCATAAGTAGAATCACAGGATAATATATACAAATATATATATATATACATATATATATATAGTTATTTAAAAAAAGGCAACTGAGAGTAATTAGACTTCTTAAGGAATCAAATTTATTTCAAGAGACTACACATGGTTATTTAATCTCCGGTACCGAATAGTCTTTCCTTTATTTTGTTAGTTTTTGTTTTAAGTGTGAATGCAAGTGATTAATGAATACAGACTTAACAAGCGTGGTTCTAAAGTTCCTGCTGTCATCAACTTGGGCAACAAATGACCCACTGGAAAGGCAAATCCACTTACTAGGTATCTGTATCTTGTTGTGTGACTAAAGTGATACACTAATCACGGGGAACCCAGAGTGATGCAGCATTTCCCCTTCTCCGCCCTTGATCTTTTAGTTTTGTTTTGAGCCCTGCGAGAATGCTGGATAAATGCCTTGAAGTTTGCAGGGGTGTTTTTTGTTGTTTGTTTTTTTTGTTGTTGGTTTTTTAAATCTGATTTGCATGTCTTGCCAGGAGTTGTGCAGCCTCTGTAGGGTGTTGGGGAAATAGTTCCTTCCTTTCCTTTATTTTTTGTGGGGGTAGGGTTGGGGGAGGGCATTGAAGTTCTACAATCCTGGAAGTTGGTGGGTACATAGTTAACTTTGGTTATGTGTGTGACTTTTAACAGCTGACAAATCCAAGAGTGTCATTTAAAGAAAGGTTGCAGAACGAGGAATTGGCTGATAAATTATCCATCATAATTGTTTAACTGGGAGCAAAAATATATTCTGCTTTTTGCTGTAGGTGCTCAGACTTGCTCTCTGTCACTAACACTAAGTGTGTACTCTTGTTTTTCATCAAACATCTAAGCGAAACATGTATTTTTCTGTAAATTTTTTTAATTTCAGTTACTCAGCAAAATCTAAAGGAAAAACGTTCTTAAAAAAATGTTTTTAGCCAGTGAGGAGGTAATAAACACTGCTTGTAGAAGGCGTGTTTTCATGCAAATTCTACTTCTGAGCTTACTAGCTATTAATTATATCTTAATATATTTTATCATTAGAGCAAGATGGGGTTTTTTGTTTTTTTTAAGGAAAATAATGTGAAAAATCTGGAAATTTTGTTTGGGGCAGAAAAGAGCATTAGCCCTGTCTTACCATCACGTTACCATCCTGTTGCGCTGCAGCTTGTGTATAGCATGCTAAAAGAAGTGTGTGTGTTTGTGTGTGTTGTGTTTGTGTATTTTGTGTGCGTGTGTAGAAACTAAGGGTCCAACTTAAGACTGGGTGATGTTAGTGGCATAACAACAAGTTCTCTGGCCTGATGCATCACATCACACACATAGACACAGAGAAATCAGCGTATCCATGTTTGTCAAATACAAGTTAAAATAGCAGGGCATTTATAGAGTTGCAGTCTTCTAACAGGCAGACTGGATCCCCTAGACACTTTTGGGGGAGAAAGTACTTTTTACTCTTTGTTTTCTAAGAAATGTCCAGTTTTGAGCGATTGTAGTATGGATGGATTTTCTGGTTTTGTTAATTATTCCAGGTTTTTAACAAATACTTCACAAAACAAGCTATTTGATTTACTGCAGAGAAAAATACTTTTTAGTCTGGATTTCTGCCCTGCTTAGATTTTTAAAAAGTATAAGCATGGATTGCCAATTCCACTTGATGTAAACAAAACTTTTTATACATAATATATATAATAACTTATTGTATCAGTCCAGGTTCAGAAACTTGTGGTAGGCCAGTTTCAGATAGTTTCATTTCACCTGTAAACTGTATCACTTTTACTGATATTGTAATTTTCAAATGTATAATATGTTTACAGATGTGCCCTACATTTAGTGCTTTGTTCTATTTTGGATTTTTTTTTTCATTTTTTTGTTGTTGAGTCTCCTGCCTGCTTGCCAAAAGCTAGGATGCTTCAGGCCCGTGTACATTCAAGTGCAGCATCCTTGAGCTTTAAAGCATTGAACAAACTGGAAGATGCAACACGCCACATACTGAACTGAAAAAGTCTGTGTCTGTTTTTTTTTTTAATAAAAATTCTCAAAAAGTTTTTTAAAAAAAAGGTTGATTAAAGAAAAAAGAGGCTCCAGTTTGTTTTATAGGTTTTAAAGTTCTGCTGTGTGTTTAATTGCCTTGTGTAACCACTTGTCGCCTTAGGGCCAAATCCTTACCCCAGTCTTTTTTTAAATGTCATTTTGCTTGTCTGGAATTTTAAAGTTCTTCTGTTTCACAAATTACAAAACAACTTCCTTGGTTTGTGGCATACAAGGTTGAACATAATCATAATGGAAAGAAAAATTCCAGTTTCCTGAATTTGGCTTTTAAACTTAGAAGTAATACTTGCTACCTTTAAAAGCCTTCTCTTTCATAATTCCCTTTCCATATCTTTCAGGCCTCTGTTCAGAGTTCAGAGAAGCTAAAGAGAATGTATCCCTTCTCTGTTTGTCCAAAGGTTGAGAATCTCTTTTCTAAACGAAACAATGCAACATTTCACTTTGATTTCTCCACTGAAATTTTCTTGATTGATATGATTAAGAGGTATATACAGTAATTATTAAATGTCTTTCACCTTTCTGGGATTCCCTAGTGGCCCATCATATTAACTGTCAGTATTTTTTGGACATTGGGTTAATGGACTTAATTGCCTCAGTACAAGCAGGACTTTGGGACAGATCTCCTTTGTGCTGTTTGATACTTGTCTCAATATTTCTCCTTAGGTCCTCACACAATTCCTTACAGAGCACTTATTAAAAAAAAGTCTTACAAGTTCATCTGTTTTCTGATTATTTTTGTGTAAGCTTCTAAAGAAACATCAGCTGTGATTCATTTAGCACATTTAAATAACAGTATGTTGTTGGTATAAAGAATTTTCTTTCAACTCAGAGTATTAGTACTGTAGCATAAACCAAATACAGTCTAGAGGGGATTTTTAACATCCCTCCATTTAAAAGACTGAAAAGTTGTGTGTGTGTGTGGGTGTATGTATGTTGGGGTGCTTGTGTGAGGGAAAGATGAAGATACTAAATTAGTAAATGAATGTGTAAGACATTATATTAGTATTCAGAGAATGAAACTTGTATTTATTTTGTGCCATTTGTTTTCATTACACGGAATAAAGTTGGGTGGTTTAAATCCTTAAAGGGTAGTACTAGAAAAAATGGCACTAAGGATGAAATCATGACCTATTTTTTTAATAGCTAGGAAACTAATTATGGGTGATGATTTCTCTTTCAGTTTGTCTTGATTGTGGGTTTTGTGTCACATACCACTCACTTTGTGTGAAATGTCTCGAATAATCTCCCTTCCCAACAAAAGACAGGGTGTATTTATCTTTTCTCTATTCACCCCCACTTCAACAACCTGAAGTTAATTGCATAGTGTTTCCTCTAACCTTAGTAATGAACCTTCACATCAATAGTGTGTTTATGGTGTCTGTAGTAGCCTGCCCTTCTCTGTTTTCTAGGAGGGATATCCAATATCTAGAGACTTGTTAGTGAGAGCTTTCTGCTGTCCTCCATCTACTTTGTTAGTTACCACTCAGAATCTGCAAATTGTTCATAAATCAAACAAGTGCTATGATTTCTTTTTCTTTAATGACAGTTTTTTAGAGAATAGGTGTAGTAGTCATTCACAAACTAGGACACAGCAGCAGCAGTTTCACAGTTGGTTGTTAGGCTGTTTCCAATCCTCACCAAAAGTTTTTTCCTTTTGTGTTTGTTTGGTTTTTTTGTTTGTTTTGGTGTGTAATCTAAACTTCTACCAGTTAAGACTTGGCTCAATTTAAAAGGCTGTCCATTGGAGTATGTAAGTCACTTCCTGCTCAAATTGCTAAGGGTTTAATGCCACTCAACCAAGTCTTCAAATGACACATTTCCTGTTTAACCTTAAACTATTACAGTATAATGAATCAAATACATGTGAAGGACAATATCCTGCTGATTTATGCCTGCCAGGGTGGGGTTTGATAGGACTATCTATAAGAAAAGGTGGGGTTTGCTTATTTTATCTATACCCTAGTAGTTTGGAAAGTGCGCACAGGACAAGCCTAGAAGCATGAGTAGCTCCTTAAAGCTGGCCAGAAGTACACAGGAGATTAGTTCTATAAATTAGTGTTTAAAAACACTTAGATGTGTTAGAAGCAAGGTCGTTCTGTGTTGGTGTAAAAGAGTGATAGATAAATCATTAATTCCATTCAAGTGCTGATTTACTGAGTAGAGAAAGGTCTTGGAAGCAAGTATTAGATGCCAGCAGTAGTGTGAGCTTGGAGCTTTCTGTCAATAAAATGAATGCCCAACAAATCATCAGTAGTTGATTACTTTTGTGTTACAAGGACTATCAAATAGTAAAGGCCTGGAAACTTAACAGATACCCTGAACTGTAGTGGGATTGCTGGTTCAGACTAACTATTTAGAAAACTTTCTTCTGTCCAAGGTTCTGAAGCTGTTTTATAACATTGTAGTGTCTTTTTTTAGTAGCCTTGTTATAAAAGCTACAAGTGGTTTTCCCCTAGTCTTGCTTTTGCTGTAAATCAGTTGTAATCTACAGACCAAACCAGCTTACATCAACATTACAATAGCTTTCCACATATATCCCTTTTCCTCAGGTGCTAAACAAAGGCTCCAAAATGGATACTGCTTTAGTGACATCTGTTTTATTCTTAAAATGCACATTTCTTTTGCTAATTGTAAAGATTTGGTTTTAACAAAGTGGTTTTAATATGTAAATATGAACGAATACCTTAAGTTCTATTTGTCTATTGAGTCTTTGCATTTATCTTTTGTAGATACTTTTTTCACAATCTTGAATACATTTCATTAGGTATTGTTGCATCTTTAAAATGAAAACAACTGTTTTGTCTTAGATTACGCCTGCTGCTGCTGCTGCTATGGGAAACTGAAAATCAAGAATGTGATGCACTTTTTAACATTACTATATACCATAGGTTGCTTTAATACCTTTTCTCTAGCACAGCCACTAACAAGTGATGAGCAGAGTTTATAATTCTCTTCAGGAGTGAGTCAGTCTGTAGTTTGTGTTGACCTATGAAGGGGACAGTAACTTAGGAAATAAACTTTTGGTTAATATTAAACTTTTTGGCCTTAAAGTGTCTTCTACTACTGAAAATTGTTTAAACCTTAGCTTTGTTTCTATTATTCCCTCTCTTCTTCAAAGAACTGGGAAGGATTAAAGGAAGTAATTTTTTTGTCAATAAGCTGGCTTTTTTTTTTTAAAATTTGCATCAGAAAAGTAATGCTGCCCTGAACCAGTCATATGTAGTCTTAAGCTCCCAACTATTCTGCTTCTCTAGTGTATATTTCACTTAACAAAGGTAAACAAAGTATAAGAATGCTACTTGACAAAGGAAAAATCTTCTCAAGCACATAGTCAAACATGAAGGAGAAAAAACCCAAAAAGTCTGTAGGGGAGGGACACCAAATGAGGTGGAGGAATATGAGAAAGATGTGTGGTCCAAAGCTATCTGGTTATATTTTGATGTTGCCAATATTACAGAGCCAAAATTTTAATTTGCTTACTTAATATATTTGTTGGCCAGAGATCTATTTTTCTATCGGTGTGCCTTGCATGTATATTAACTTTGGAAAGGCCATGTAGTAATGCCTGAGATGCTGATGGTTCTTACCACCTCACTGATTTTTATGCAGTTGAAATGCTCATTCTATTGCCCAACTGGTGCTCTCTGTTTAAAGTCATAGATCTTGTCAAACTGGAACTCTTTTATAAACTGGGGAAGTGACTTGCTTTTCAGTAGTTTCTCTTCCCTCACTACTCCCCCCCCCCCTTTTTTTAAGTCTGTTAGTGGCTGGTCTATAGTGGGAAATAGTAAAAAGGATTCTTCACTACCTACCCCACCCCCAGCACCACCTTCAAGTAATGTGATGACACCATTTCTTTGTGCTCTTTGAAAGTTTCAGCTTGCTGTCTCCTTAGTGTTATGAAAGGTGTTATTAAAAGCATTGTTTGCAAAATACAGGAAGATGATGGGAGTCCACGTTAATTGGGGATTCTTAGTGAGCTTTGATCCAAAATTTTTGGCTCTTTTAAACAACAAAAATTATTGTTAAAGCACCTTGCTTAGAAAATTTAGATATTCATGTCTGCAACAATTGTCTCAATAATAAACTGTGCAATTCTTGTCATTAAAAAACAAAACCAGATCTGAAGTCTCCCTAATGTGACTTGTTAGTTTCTGTATTTCCTGCCAGTGTAAATGTGAAAAGCTTTGCTTGCATTACGTTTTAGAAATGCATTTTGCACACTCAGTTTTGCCGAAGCTCCGTGAAAAGGTTAGATCTAAGTAGATGAATAAAGCTATGCACATGTTTTGAAAGTTTAATTTGTGTGTCATTACCAAAAGTCATTATTTTGCTGTTCTTAGCTTTACCATCTTTGGAAACATGTTCAGAGTTCTGGACTAGCTCATCAATTCTGGACTAGTTCATCAGTGGAAGTAAAGGGAGGAAAACTGGCACCCTTTGAATAAAGTTCAGTTGAAATGAGAGCTTGACTTGCATCTATTAAAGGGCTTTTCTTGAAACAGGGCAGTTGTATCGGCTTTATAAACCATTGGATCCAGTGTTCTTCTCAGTGAAATTTTGAATATGAAAAAGAAATGGAAAGTCAATCAAGCTGAAATGAAGGAAAAAACTTTGACATACGAAGCTCTGTGACAATGTGTTATATTTTAAAGCTGGTTTAAAGGTAGGATAAGCCCCCCTTTTAACCTTTATTCTAGCATAAATTGGACTGGATAGTCAAAATTATTCAGTTAAAGGTTTTTTTAAAATGCCAAGCTGATGAGAACAAGTTTAGAAATTGGGCACGTTAGGTCCATTCAGTGCAGTTGCATGTACTAAGTAGCTTCACTTGACAGGAAGTGTGCACTTAATAAGGTTGTACAGGTGTGCTAGCCAGACCTTGTTATTCATCTTTTAACAGATAATTTCTATAATTTCCATATGGCATTTATTTGTAGGAGAGTTGGGTAGAAGATACTGCCAATGGTTTTTTTCCCCAGGCTCCTATATATGAGATACTTCATTTCATAGCTTTGTCTATATCTAAAAGAGGATATACTTCTCGGTGTGTGTTGTTGATTTTGAAAAGACAGCAAAACTTCTCATAGTGGAAGTTAATAACTAAATAGTAAGATGTCCAAAATGTGGTCTATAATGCATAGCCTTATAAACACAGGTAGTAGCAAACAGCATGGATGGCTTTCAGTACTCTTTAGCATCTGTCAATAGTTCATTTAAATCCAGTCTTAGAGCATACTGGTAGCTAGGTTTTGTGGTGCACACGTGTAATCCTGGCGACCAGAAGGCTGATGCAGGACAATTTCGAGTTCAAAGCCAGACTGGCCTGCATAGCAACAACATAGCAAGTATATTGGAGAAGTATAATCTCTGTATTGTGTGCACAGACATTTACTTAGGAGCTGGGTTGCCTTTAATTTTGGGAAAGAATAATTAGTAAATTACAGTTACGTTAGGTGTTTGCCCTTCTCCCTCTGAAAATTTTTTCAGTAATTTCGCCCAGTTTAAAAAATAAAAATAGGTATTTTCTAGATAGATGAACAGTGGCCAGAAATTTACTGTTTTGCAAAATAACTAACTGCTTAGGTATTTACTAAAGCTGTTGCTGATGTTAATGGATTTTAAGGAAGTATCGGCTACATGATGATCTTCCTTTATCAATGTCTTACTTAATGTTCAGTGTTTTAAAAATACAAAATTACACTCTACAACCATACTCAGATATACTTATTTTATCAGAAAAACTTGAGAGATTTGTAGATCAAATAAGACAATAAATGTACATTGTTGAATAAAAAATTTCAAGTTTTTGGGGTGTTTGTGTTATTTTTTTGTGTGTACTTTAATTTTTTAATTCTTCACTGGAAGCTTAAGATGGTGACATTGACAATTTTCAAAGGTTGATTGTGCAAAGTACATAGTATGTCTCTTTTCTTGTGGCAGTCTTGCTATGTAGCTCTGAATGTCCTGGAACTCAATATGTAGACCAGGCTGGCCTCAAGCTCACAGATCATCTCTGCCTTCCAGGAGCTCGGATTTAAGGTGACTTTGTCCATCTTTTTCTATGAATAATCTTTGAGGTGTCTTCCAGAGAGTGTTGGCTTTTTATAACTTTAAAGGATTTTTAATGGGCATAGTGAGGTGTATATATAGGTGCCTGCGGAGACCAGAGGATCCCTGGATCTGGATTTAAGTCTGAACCACCTCAAGTGTATGCTGGAAACCAAGGATCCTCTGCAATAGGATCTCTTAACCAAAATTTCTTAATTCTTTTTTTGAGACAGGGTTTCTCAGTAGCTTTAGAGGATGTTCTGGAACTAGCTCTTGTAGGCCAGGCTGGCCTCGAACTCAGAGATTTACCTACCTCTGCCTCCTGAGTGCTGGGATTAAAGGCATGTGCCACCACCGCCCGGCCAAAATTTCTTAATTCTTAAAAAGTTGGGAAGATTCTTAGGTTATTAGAATAGTGGAGATAGGGAGAAAATATGCATAATCAGTCAGAGTGATAGTATTTGCGTTATTTGATATAGGAATATTGTCCTTGTCCTGGCAAATAATTGACAAATACATACAAGGGTATTTTGAGTTGTTTGTTTTCCAAGATGGTTTTTCTGTGTAGCTCTGTCTATCATAAAACAAGCACTATAGACCAGGCTGACTTCAATTGAACTCAGTCCTCCTTCCTCTGCCTTTAGAGTACTGGGACTAAAGTTGTGCGCCACCACGACCTGGGCTGGGAATATTAAGACTATCTTTAAAATGTCATCCACAAGAGGGATTTGTGTGTGGTAGTTGATTCAGTCTCCGAGGCTGGTTTTTGATTTTTTTAAATGACATTTATTATGGATTTTAGCAGCTAACATTTGGAAGCATTGAGTAGAACATAAAGCCTAGAGTGCTTATCAAGGTTTCATACTTGAGGAAATCTGAAACTTTTAATCCACTATTGTTGGATACGGCGAATTGACTGGATCTGGAAAGTCTGGGCATGAGATCCCCATTCTCTCCAGTGTTTGTAGTCTCCTTCATGATGGTCACATTCCAAGATGTACTGGTAACCACGATATCCAGGATACTGGTAGCAAACCCAGCTAGAAAATTTCAAATATTCAATATTATTACATTATTAAATGTGGTTAAGAATCTGACATAGACCCCCAAACTAGTACTGGGTTGCAGAGTGGGAGTATTTGTTTACTGAGTGTAGAATGACTACAAACGATTGTCTTTAATTGTGAAAGATTTGATTGTCTATAAAAGCTTTTACAGGGGGCTGGAGGGGATAGCTCAGTGGTTAAGAGCATTGCCTGCTCTTCCAAAGGTTCTGAGTTCAATTCCCAGCAACCACATGGTGGCTCACAACCATCTGTAATGAGGTCTGGTGCCCTCTTCTGGACGGCAGACATACACACAGAATATTGTATACATAATAAATATTTAAAAAAAAAAAAAAAGCTTTTACAGAGGTACTTAGTGGAAGAAAGAACAAGCAGTAGCTGGGGAAAGAATTACAGCAGTATTATGCCAGTAGTTAGGGTGCCAGTGTATGGAATCTAGTAAACCCTTGGCATCTTAACATTCATGTGTACTTACGCCCCACATTGTATCTTCATGGAACCAACTTCATTGTTAAACCAACCCATGGCTTGCAAGGAAGGGTAGTCATCACAGATCTCCCACTGGCGTCCAATAAAATTCTCTTTCTCAAAGATGGTAATCTTAGACTCTTTATGATTCTATAACCCAGAACGTAAAACCTTAGTAGTTATTCTATTGCTATTTTTTCCTAAAAATTGAAACACTTTCTTGCCTACTGGCAAAATCTACTGGTATGATTTTTGAACTTAACCAATATAAGACTGTAAAATAGCCGGTTCTGATGGTGAATGTCAGTATTTGCTGAAGGAGGAAGAGGCAGGAAGATCACGAGTTTGAGGCCAGCCTGAGCTACACATTAAAAAAAGGAAAATAAAGATGCATTAAAAAACAGTCACCTGTTTTTTGTTACTGCTGTCCATAATTTAATCCAGGGCCTCACCCATGCTGTATAGCTGTATAATTGTTTATCTACAGCCCCAGCAAGATCTCACTGTGTATAAAACACTGTGTGCTTGCATTTTTGTTTCTAGTAACCTCCCCAATAAATTACATGATTTAGGTTCAGAGGTATTCATATTTTTTTTTTTTTTTTGAGACAGTCTTTGTGGCTTTGGAGCCTGTCTTGGAACTAGCTCTGTAGACCAGGCTGGTCTCGAACTCACAGAGATCCGCCTGACACTGCCTGGCGATAAGTAAAAATTTAACACCAGGCACTACTTAACAACGGGTCAGGCTGCATTCTAAACTGAATCTGAAAATAAAACTTAAGTCTATTTTTAAAATGATGTAACATTCTTGTGAGATATACTATGTGCAAATGGGGAAGAAACACTCCTAATCTGTTTCTAAGGACTGTAATTACTTCTTGCACTACTTTGGCCACATTTAAAATGAGTAATTTCCTTCTTTAAACATAGGCACCAAATCATTCTTTCAGTTCCTTAAAAATCCAATTTTCCATTAAGCTCTCATTTAGGATATAGCTGAACTGGCCAAACTTGGTCATCTTTTCTAATTTTGAAAATACTTTTCTGTTGCCATTTTCTCAGTATTGACATAAGTATTTGACATGACTTAGTTTTCTTTCAGCTCATGTCAGACACAGAGCAAAGTGGCAGAAATATGTATTTAGAAAAATGTCAAAGGCAGATCACAGCAGCTGTCCAAAAAAAATCATTTTATTATAGAAATAGGGTGTGCAGCAAAGCTACTGCCTGCTTCAGTGCCCAGTCTCCACATGCTTCCCCCTCCAACATGGTGACCCCAGCAGGAAGTGAATGCCCCCATCAGGCTGCACTTAATCTCAGCTGGGCATGGTAGTGTACATACTTCCAGCACCCAGAAAACATGAAGACAGTCTTGAATATTACGTTTTTTTAAGTTTAAGCAGAAACAGACCAACAATTAGTTTTTTTTTTTTTTTTTTTGAGACAGGGTTTCTTTGTGTAACAATTCTGACTGTCCTGGAACTAACTCCTGTAGACCAGGCCAGCCTCAAACTCACAAAGATCCACTTGCCTCTCTCAAGTGCTGGGATTAAAGGCTTGTGCAACGACTACCTGGCCATTAAAAAATCTATTAAAAAGAATACTTCCAGCCGGGTGGTGGTGGCGCACACCTTTAATCCCAGCACTTGGGAGGCAGAGGAAGGCGGATCTCTGTGAGTTCGAGACCAGCCTGGTCTACAGAGCTAGTTCCAGGACAGGCTCCAAAGCCACGGAGAAACCCTGTCTTGGAAAAGGAAAAAAAAAAAAGTCCCTTTTTAGCAGAAGGGGGTAAATCAAGTCATAGATTTAAAGGAAGGGAACAGTTACTCGTTACTTTCATCCTTCCGGTTACATTCAACATAATCAACAGAAGCAAACAAATGTCAGTCTGACCTCATCTTTTACCCCACTCACATGCAAAAGAAAAAGTCAAAATTTGAGACTCACCGCTGAACAGATAGGGCGGAAGGACATGAGACGTTCAATGTGATAGGCATTGCTCCCACTCCAGGCATCCCATCGAGGGTATTCCCCTCTCTCCAGGATAAACTGTTGTCCACAGAAGCTGGTATGTTCATAACCAATCCACCTGCCAAAGATAGGTAATGGTATATGGCCTTGGAGAGAAGGTCTCTCTTGTTAGATGAGTTCATAGTGGGATAAAATACCAAGTCAGTCATAAAGCCCTAGGTAATGAATGCTTCTAACTTTGATCAAACACTTTTGTAAATGTAATTTAAAATTACTCACTGAAGAGTCTCTTTACCTAGCAGTGTGTATGTTAACAAAGCTGTTTCCATTCTAGTGACCTGGACTTAAGATTGATGATGACTCGTTGACCATTTCTTTGGCTCTAGATCTTGTAAGCCTTTTCCTAAGAGCAAAAGCATGATGGCAAGGGTATCTGTACTTGTTTCTTTGTTACTTTAAGGGTTCTTCCTTTTGTTTTCCGTACTTTTATCTGAATGGAGCATTCTAGTTAAGCTGTTAACCACTGAATCTTATATATTGAAGATGTCTTAAAGTGTTTTCTGTTTTGGTACCGAGCAGCTTGTGGAAGCTTGGTCACATCAAATCCACTTCTTCATGGATCAGGAGTACTAGTATAGGTTCCCATCTAGACCTGCTAGAGAATCTCTCACCAAGATTGACAAGCAAGAGATTTCTGGAACACTGAGAACTCATGTGTTTCTAGATCCTTGGGATTTCATTCCTTTAATAGAGAAATTAACTAACAGTGTCTGCTCTGGGACAATACATCTGTGTCATAAAATCTCTCACTCAGCCAGGTGGTAGTGGCGGCACTCACTTTTAATCCCAGCATTTGGGAGGCAGAGGCAGG
>NW_026068174.1:5338735-5342123 GCF_014885135.2 Alexandromys fortis | reverse complement strand
CTGTCATTCACAAGAATTTCCCTTCAAGTCAGGTGGTGGTGGTGCATGCCTTTAATCCCAGTACTCTGGAGGCAGAGCTAGTTCCAGGACAGTCAAGAGTACACAAAGAAACCCTGTCTCAAAAAAATCAAAAGGAAGAAAGAATAATTCCCTTCTCCCTATTTTCTATGGGCAAGATAAACAGGCTTCTGTGCCTGTTGTGAAGGAATCTAAAGGTGTGGCATATGCACTTCCAAAGCACAGATTCAATTACTGTCATTGTCCTGCCCTGATGCAAGTATATTACCAAGATATGAACATCATCATTCCTAGCTTTGAGTTACTTAATGAAGCATGGAACAATTTCCTTTAGGAAATAAGATGCCTCTAAGAAGTGATTAACTTCTGGGGAACAATTTCCTATATCCTTACTCATGGTATCATGTCTAAAGAGACTTGAAAAAGGCCTCTCAGCTCTGTTGGTGCCCATACTCACGCGCCACACTCCACCTTGAGGGATCGGACATTATCAAAACTACGCTCGGAGACATTTGGGCAGGAACTGGTGAACTCCATCCTCTTGCCCTGGAAGTTTTCCTGATCATAGATGGTTATCTGAAATGGATTGAAATGGAACAAGAAAGAGAACCAGGTACACTAATAAGAGGTGCAAGTTAAGAGCTTGTATTTATCCTGTAATTCTTTTTCCTTTGGGTTTTTCGAGACAGGGTTTCTCTGTAGCTTTGGAGCCTGTCCTGGAACTAGCTCTTGTAGACCAGGCTGGCCTCAAACTCACAGAGATCTGCTTGCCTCTGCCTCCCGAGTGCTGGAATTAAAGGTGTGGTGGTACTTTTTTTCATCACTAGCCACAGTCTAGAATATCTAATAAAGTCAGTATAGACAAGGCAAAAAGGGGTTTGAATAAGTCCCGCTGCTCAGTGACATGTTCAGGCAGTTTATGAGAAGAACGGTCTTTCAGGATAATGGAGAGCTCAATTGACCAGACCAAGGCCTTGTGAGCTCCTGATTCCACCAAGTGTGCTGCACCCTTAGGACCCAGAGGCCAGGATTCTGGGACTCCCTAAAAGTACCCTGAGAGTTATTTCTTTGTTTCTAAAGTATAAAGGGGTTGTGATAAATCTTTTGTCTTTTCAACTAGAACTTGTTTCCTTACCTGGCAAGCTCCCAAAACTGTGAACTTGCCTCAGAGCTGTCCGATGTTGGGGAAACAATGAGAGGCCTGGGATCTGGCACTTTAGCTCAACCTCAGACTGTGTAGGGAGGCCTGAATCCCATGGCTTGTTTGGGATCTAACGGCAAGTCTGAATTGGCCAAGACAAGTACCATCTCCCACCCATCATGGACATCCAGGGGCACCCATCCTGGAAGCCTTCCTCCTCCAGAACAGGTTTTTGTTGGATGGTCACTGTCAGGGAGCAAGCACTACCTGGCAGCTACTGTGCGGTAGCACCTCAGCCCTGCCTGTTGGATCTTTCCATTTTCCATGTTATTGGATCAGCTTACCTTCCATTGCCCCAAGGACCCTGGCATGGGGTTAGTCTGAGCCATTTTGGTGGTTGGAAGAGTTTCTGGAAGATATAACATCAATGATAAGACTTTCAGGATGGGGGTAGTGAGGGAAAAAGGCACAAGAAAAAGGAAAAGAGGCTTGAAGTCCCAGATTTTTTTCAGGATTCTGGCTCTGGTGCTATTACCCAAACCTCAGGTTTTCCAACAACAAACCTTTTACATGTAGTCACTGTAAAATTATACCAGGAATGCAGATGAAGGACTGCAAAGGCATTGGACCTCTTGATAAATATACCCTCTGACTTGCTTGCCTTCAGAAACAACATTGCCTGGGTCTAACGTATCCTAATATCAACTTTCTGACAAATGTCTATACTCCGTGTATCTAGTTATTCAGGCAGTAGGGTCAGAATTCCCCACCTTACCTGCCCCAATTAAAAGGCAACCTCTAGCCGGGCGATGGTGGCGCATGCCTTTAATCCCAGCACTCGGGAGGCAGAGGCAGGCGGATCTCTGTGAGTTCTAGGCCAGCCTGGTCTACAAGAGCTAGTTCCAGGACAGGCTCCAAAGCCACAGAGAAACCCTGTCTCGAAAAACCAAAAAAAAAAAAAAAAAAAAAAAAAAAAAAAAAAAAAAAAAAGGCAACCTCTACTTGAATCTTCTGTGGTCTTCCAAGCACCAAAATTGACCTGTTATTCTGCATGTTCATCTTCTGCTCTGTCTCCTAGACCTGTTTTGACCTTTCTGTCTTCTCCAGTCTGCAGATTTTGACTTCTCCCTCACTTCCCAGAACTTCTCACATACTCATCTGTGTTGCTATTGACTCTAGACTGGGTGAGCATCTCAATAGCAGGGCTGGCAAGTCCTGGGTGATTGATATAGCACCACACCAAAGCTGTGGAGCATCCAAATAAGCCGCATCTCCTACCCATTGCACCTCCCTGTGCCCAAAGGGAAGCGGTTATTGCCATATAGGTGACTCTTCAAGATAGCAACTGAAGCTGTCCACTGACCAAAGTTTCCCACTTCTCCCCACCTTTAAAGGCTCTAACTTCTAGGCAGGAGACAACTGGTTCTTCCTCAAAGATACCGTGAAAAAAAAAATACCGTGAAAGCCTTACTCACCCAGCTCCCTCTGCACAGTCTGGGTCTCCATCTGTTGTCACATCCTCTATGAATCCCCTCTTTATAGTCCTGCAGCCGACGTCCAATGGCTCTGTCAGCACTCTGTTTTCCCTCTCTCTTTGTCTCTTCTGATCCTCAGAGCTTTAGTGGCTCAGTCTACTGGGTGGGGGTGTGTCCCTCCAATCTTTGTTTAGGATTACAGAAGTGCAGAGGCCCTGCTGTTGGGCAGAACTGGCTGTCCCGGAGGTCTTCTCTGAGCAGTTGGGAGTTGAGGACAGAAGCACTCTGTAGTGAATGTTTGTCCCTATCCTATTCTGCCTAGGTTCTCCCTAAGATCTTGATAGGTTCTTCCAAACACACAGAAATGGACCACATATATTTTTCCATGAATATGAACGTAAAGCTGGATGCGGTGGTGCACATCTTTAATCCCAGCACTTGGGAGGCAGAGGCAGGCTGGTTTACAGGGGGAGTTCCAGAACAGCCAGGGCTGCATAGTGAGACCCTGTCTCAAGAAATAAGATAAAATAAATAAAGTGAAAGTATTCTTACAAAACTAAACACTGAAGCCAGACGGTGGTGGTGCATGCCTTTAATCCCGGCACTTGGGAGGCAGAGGCAGGTGGATCTCTGAGTTTGAGACCAGCCTGGTCTACAAGAGCTAGTTAGGACTGTTACACAGAGAAAGCCTATCTCAAAAGAAGGGAAGGAAAGAAGGAAAGAAGGAAGGAAGGAAGGAAGGAAGGAAGGAAGG
>NW_026068174.1:5324400-5330104 GCF_014885135.2 Alexandromys fortis | reverse complement strand
AAAAAAGGAAGGAAGGAAAAAAGGAAGGAAGGAAAAGCTCAGCACATGAACAACTATTGCATGAGAGATCGTGGGGTCAGCAAGCAGGCCATTGCCATGTTCACCAAGTGGTTCCTAGCATTACAGGCAGCCTAAGCTGCCACCCTCAACCTGAGCACACTCATTTTCTTCTATCACCTTATGTCCCAGAAACTTGAGGATTTTGAGGTCTCTTGTGATAATTACCAAGCTTACAAAATAACCTAATATGGGGTTTTGAGAAGCTATTGTTTCTTTTACAGTGCTAGGAATCAAACCCAGAGCCTCCACCCGTCAGACAGGCACTGGACACTGAGCCACACCTCCAGCCTCCCTGTGTGACTTCACAGAGGTGTGGCACATTCCTTCTTCTCCCTCCTTGACTGAGACTCTGCCTTGCCTGTCCTGCTTCAAAAACACGACATCGAAGCTCCAGGTCCCAGTCCCATTTCTTTCTGGGGAAGTTTGAGCACAGGCTATCCAAGGAGTAGAAACATATGAAACCAGCTTGCAATCTTGTCCCAGACCGGGCATCACAATTTCCTGTCCATCCTTATATGGTATATATCACATTGACCAACCCAGGCTGGGAATCACAATTTCCCGTTCCTCCTTAGAGACTATAGCATATATAACGTTGACCATGAATCTGACCGTTCATTCTCGATCCTCAGTCAGCGCTGCAATTATTTCACAGGTGAGTAGACTGAGGAACGAGAAGACTAGATTGTAAGCAAAGTCACCTCTCTTTTTCTTCTCTGGTCTGGTGCCTGCCATTGAATGATCATTGCTGGCCACCTACAGCTGTCAGATAAGGAAGTTGAAGGGATCAAGGCGGTGTTAGGTACTCAAGCCTCACCAAATCATAACTGTTTCATTAATTGTGTCAAATAAGATTCCACCTTATGCTAGGGTCTCATAGAGACAAGTGGAAACAGGCAACAGACTTTAGGAAAAAACGAGTCAGATAAATGCTTTGTTTGAGCTGGGAAAGACCACATTTATTCAGTTTTCATTTCCCAATAGTTTTCTTTATTATCTGTAGTGAATTCTATCACACACTCCAGGGTCTTTGATCAGCTTCCCCCTACGCCCTTCTCTGTGTGTATGTATGTATTCATGAGCATTGGGGATGGAACCCAAGAGACCTGAGCATGATCCATCCCCAGCACTTGCTAGGCTGGTTTTCTAACCCTAACCCTAACCCCTACCCCTAATCCTGTCTATCAGAGACATGGACTTTTTTTTTTTTTCGTTTTTCCAGGCAGGGTTTCTCTGTGGTTTTGGAGCCTGTCCTGGAACTAGCTCTTATAGACCAGGCTGGTCTCGAACTCACAGAGATCCGCCTGCCTCTGCCTCCCAAGTGCTGGGATTAAAGGCGTGCGCCACCACCGCCCAGCAAGACATGGATTTTGAAATGTCTTCTGAGCCCACACATTCATTGCACAAGCAAGTAAGACAACTGTTCAGTGAGATGAACTATTAGATGTAGGGACGATGATTGACATAGGGCGAATACGACAATCCTCCCTCTCCAAAGTGTAAACTAGACAGTTTAAAACTTGGACCTCTTGACACTTTGGCCACATGCTAGGGATGGTTGGTGTTCAACTGAATTTTGTGGGTGGTTTGTCGCCCTGGCCTTGCCTCTGGGCCCAGGGGTAGGGGAGTGAGGCCATGGGGCCAGGGAAGCCCTTGGACTCAGCACATTGTGGAGAGGACAATGGAGCTAGCCTGGCAGCTGAGCCACACTTCTGTTGCACACAGCAGGAAAGGTACAAAGCAAAGGGCCCGTCAGCACTCAGTCAGCTCCCACCTCCCCCACAAGAGCCTGCTCTGGGGGACCTTTTCTCCCCTGTCCCTTTCTACCTCTTTAAACAGGAAGGAGAGCGGGGGCCTGGCTGATTCTGAAAAGGCTAGGAGGCCCAGGCAGTAGTGGAGATTTTGGGAAACATCTCAAATTTCTGAGATCATCTTCTGCTTTCAGGCATAGAGAGCTAGATGCCCGTTGGCCAGAGAACTCCGAGGCTGGCTTCCTTCATTTGAGGCGGGCTTTCGAGCGGTCCAGTTCCGAGGTACCTCACAGAATTTTCAGTGCTGCAGGCTGGCCCATTCCTCCTGCTAGGATCCCTAAAGCTGATATAGGGAATGGGTGTCTAGGTAGAACACGTCCTGTGGATGACACAATCCGCTCTCTACTTCTGACAAGCAGAGGCAGATTGCTTCTTCCTTAGGCCTGCCTGACTGCAGGAGAACATTGGACACCCAGTTAAATTTCAGTTTCCAGATCAACAATAAATGCATCAGGATAAAGAGATCCCAAACTTACCATGTTTTTTCTTTTCTTTAACTTAATTTTAATTTTTTTCAGATTTATTTATTATGTAAACAACATTCTGCCTCCGTGTATGCCCGCATGCCAGAGGAGGGCACCAGATCTCATTACATGTGGTTGCTGGGAATTGAACTCAGTACCTCTGGAAGAGCAGCCAGTGCTCTTAACCTCTGAGCCATCTCTCCAGCCCCCGTTTTTGTTTTTTTTTTTTTTTTTCAAGACAAGGTTTCTCCATGTAGTCCTGGCTGTCCTGGAACTCGCTCCATAGACCAGGCTGGTCTTGAACTCACAGAGAGATCTGTCTGCCTCTGCCTCCTGAGTGCTGGAATTAAAGGTATGAGCCACCACTGGCTAACTTTGAATTTCTGATCCTCCTACCTCCGCTTCCCAAGGGCTGGGATGATAGGCACAAATAACCACGTCTCCTTGGGAACCCATTCTGAACCACTCTCTTTCTCACCATTGTATCCAGTCTTTGGCTTAATCTTTCAAATTCCTTTCTCCAAAGTTCTGTGCCCTTCCCCCCAATTTCTCCAGCCCTATTTCATCAGTTACTGCAAAGTGCCTTAGACACTAAGAAACGAAGAAAATTATCTAATTATTTTAATAACACAAGGGTACGTTTGAGCTTGAGCCCTCCAAGGATGTTTCTGAGACGGAGGTTGTTTCCATCCTGTTCTACTGACGTTAGTGCTCACTTCGTTTCTCATTGTTGGGTCTTTTCCAGTAGCAGCTGGGGTTGTGTGCTTCATTGTACAGAGTCACTTGTGGGGACGTTCTGGAGAGGAGGTTCAGAGACAGACACGAAGACACAGAGAGGCTTCTGTGAGTTTCTGACTTTCTAGAGATCAAGGAGCCCCAGCAATCCCCATTCCACGCCTTACAGGATAAGATCTGCAGAAGGTGTAGACATTTGGCTGCATTGACTTCATCTTTTCTCTGATGGTTTGTTTTGAGACAGGGTCTCACAATATGATCCTGCCTGGCCTGAAGCTTGGTTTGTAGACCAGGCTGACCTCGAACTCACAGAGACCCACCTGCCTCTGCCTCCCAAGGCTGGAATTACAGGCATGCACCATCCCTGCCCAGCTGTAATCCACTGTCCAGCTGTAATGTATAATCTTACTTTGTTTTTCTCACTTGTAATTCTCTGTCTCTGGCCCTCTAGTCCCATCTTTTTGTGTGTGGTGCTGAGTAGTTGACCCAGGGCCTGGAACATGATAGAAAAGCACTCTATTCTGGAGTTACACCCTGGTCACTATTCCTGCACTCTGAATTGTGTGTGTTGTGTGTTCCTGTGCACGGTATAAGCAAGTACGCTTGAGGCCACATGTCCATGTCTAGTGTCCCCCTCCATTTTGTTCCTCCTCATTTGTTTATTTTTCTACTCTTTTTGTTTTTCGAGACAGGGTTTCTCTGTAGCTTTGGAACCCGTCCTGGAACTAGCTCTTGTAGACCAGGCTGGCCTCGAACTCACAGAGATCCACCTGCCTCTGCCTCCCGAGTGCTGGGATTAAAGGCATGCTCCACCACCGCCTATGAGATCTTTATGAACTATTCCGAGATCAGTTCATGGAGCTTACCCAGCATGCCCTGCTGAGCCCTCTGAGGTACATCCAGTCTGTCCACTCACAGCTAGCTCCTAGTCCGTTCTGGCCTTGTAGATTCATTTTAGCCATTGGTATTTTACATGCCTGTCACACACAGATTGACTCTTCAGCGTTGGCCTCGTTTCTCTCACAGCTGTGTGCGCGAGCTTTGCCATGTCGTGTGAAGCTGGGCTGTGTTTACTCTCCTTGCTGGCCACCGCTATTCACTTCGGCCAGTGCTTCCTGACCTTCCTAATGCTTCTGCCCTTTAATACAGTTCCTTATGTTGTACTTCCAACCATAAAATTATTTCATTGCTACTTTATAACTGTAATGTTGCTACTGTTATGAATTGTAGTACACACATCTGACATGCAGGACAGTTGACATCTGACCCCTGTGAAAGGGTCACTCGACCCCCCACATGTGAGAACACTGACTTATCATTCCCCACTTTGTGTCTGTCTTCATTCACAGCATTGGTAGAAATGGTCTCATCTGAGTTTCAGGTTCACAGGGAACCATAGCTGTTCGGGAGAAGCACAGGGAACGGGATCACTAGGTGAATTTCAGCCGGCACTGTGGACAGATTTTCTGCATTGCTGACTTATATTTGCACTCACAGTGTGGTGTGGCTTGGAGGTCCGCAGGTCACAGAGGACTCAGAGCTAGTCTGTGTCTTGTTCCTCGACTTCATCGACATTTGTCGCTGTTTCTTTTCAAGGTGAATGATCTAAGACTGATGTGAAGGCAGGCGAGACAGCACACACCTGTAATTCCAGCACTTTGGGAGTCTGAGGCAGGAGGATCTTAAGTTCCAGGTTAGCCTGTCTCAAAGGGGAAACAAAAATCTATGTGGGAGGAGGTGGTACAGGCTTGTAATCCCAGCCTGGAGGTGGAGGACAGCCCAGCTACCTGAGACCTTGTCACAAGAACAAAACAAAAGAAAATTTCTTTGCAGCCTGGGAAGGTCCGAGAATCTAGAGCCACCTGTTGTAAGATACAAATAACTGGATCAGATACAATTTGTCCACCTGCCCCTTGGAATGAATATATCTATAGGTTAAAAAGTAGACAGTCACCTCGAAGATCTGCCATATGAAGTCTTGTTTCTGTTAGGTATATTGTGTGTGACACTGGCTTACCGCTGGCAGGGTTTCATTGCTGAATGGAATTCTAAAATATTGGAATTTGTCCTGTTGACTAAGGATCCCGCTGGCTACCCTCCTGATCTTTCGTCTCTGACCACCAGGGGGCATACATCTGACTTGAGAGCACAAGCCAGCCCATTTCCAAAGCAAGTTTCTTGGGGAAAAGAGATCAGAGGCACAAGAAAGACTTGGCTAGAAGAAAAGATGGGAATTTTCAAAGTGTGGTCCACAGGATATGCAATTAAAATGCAGGCCTGCTTGTTATTTAGGCCTAGAGAGTCAGACTCTGAGGATGGAGCCTGGGAATTCTATGTTAAGCAATGCCAATAGCCATTCCCTCCTACCCCCCTCTTCCCCCTGGCAGGACTGAGTGTATTCAGAGGACTTGGGCTCAACGCTGACTTTGGGCACATTAACTCTGTGATCTCCAGTAATTTAGTTAATCTAGAATTCACTATTATCTTCCAGGCTTACACAAAAACACAGCTAGTTCTTAGAACTGCTATGAACAGTAAAGAAATCAATTTGCATAAAAAGTAGTACCTGGAAGCACCTATCTCCATAACACACACACACACACACACACACACACACACACACACACACACACC
>NW_026068174.1:5276141-5318439 GCF_014885135.2 Alexandromys fortis | reverse complement strand
AGAATATTGTATACATAATAAATAAATAAATATTTTTTTAAAAAAAGAATACAATACATCCTGGCATCATTAAACAAACATTCAGGCCGGGCAGTGGTGGCGCACGCCTTTAATCCCAGCACTCGGGAGGCAGAGGCAGGCGGATCTCTGTGAGTTCTAGGCCAGCCTGGTCTACAAGAGCTAGTTCCAGGACAGGCACCTGATGTGGGAGTGTCATATCAATCTGTTGATTTCATTGGTTAAGCAATAAAGAAACTGCTTGGCTGGCCCTGATAGGTTAAAACATAGGTGGGAGGAGCAAACAGAACAGTTATGGAACCTTGATCTATCCTGCCACAAAGGTAAGTCTCAAAAAAGAAATTGCTCAGGAATCTGGGAAACATCTGAATGTGGTCACTTGCCTGAGGAACCTGGGGGAAACCATGATTACATTCCAGGGCACCAGGCAGGGCCCACAGAAGGAGCTTAAAATAGAAGATGAAGACACTTGGTGTCTCAGAAAGAGTGCTGCTGTTTCTTCCAGTGCTTCCAGACCCAAAGCCATTATGCCTCAGCCAGCTATCAGTCTCTCTAAACCAACAAGGTCCCCTTTCATCAGGGTGCTGCCTTGAAAGGGCCCTCTGCCATTTAAACTGTGTCTGTAGGCTGCGTTCATTTAAAGAATCTCAGTAAACCCAGAGACATGTTCTTTCACTTTTATTGAGATTTAAATGACACATAGTGGGATTCATTTTTTTGGTACAATTATGTTTCTGTGAGTATTGGTGTGGCCCTTATGATATATTGACCGTAAGAATCTTGTAATATATTGACCATAAGGATGGTGATAGTTTGAATGTAATTGGCCCCCTTAACCTTACAGGGAGTGGCCACTATTAGGAGGCTTGGCTTTCTTTTTTTTAAATATTTATTTACCTATTTATTTATTATGTATACAATATTCTGTCTGTGTGTATGCCTGCAGGCCAGAAGAGGGCACCAGACCCCATTACAGATGGTTGTGAGCCACCATGTGGTTGCTGGGAATTGAACTCAGGACCTTTGGAAGAGCAGGCAATGTTCTTAACCTCTGAGCCATCTCTCCAGCCCGAGGCTTGGCTTTCTTGGAGTGTGTGTGGCCTTGTTGGAGGTAGTGTGTCAATGTGGGGGTGGGTTTTAAGGCTTCCTTTGCTCAGGATACTTGCTATTGCCTGCAAGACGTAGCTCCAGCACCACGTCTGCCTGCATGCTACCATGCTCCCCACCATGATAATTGACTGAACCTCTGAAACTGTGAGTGAGTCACCCCAGTCAAATGTTTTCCTTTTAAGAGTAGCCATGGTTCTGGACCATCTCAATATTCTGTGTGTGTGTGTGTGTGTGTGTGTGTGTGTGTGTGTGTAGCAATGTAGCAACTGTGACAGGACAGGCTGAAATTCCCCTTCCACAAGTCAGTCATAAAGATTTAAGTAGTCAGAGAATAGAGAGCAGATGTAGTAAAACCCAACTCTACCCCTCTAAGTGTGGTACTGATGGGCGCATCGCTCCTGATAAAGCCAGAAATGCTTGACATAAAGACAGACAAAGGATACAAGAGAAGAGAGTCAATGGTCGTAGCTTCCAAATGTGTGTGTGACAGAGAGTGAGTGTGTGTGTGTGTGCGTGCATGCTCTTGTGTGTGAACATGTTAATGCAGGTGTGTGCACATGTGATGTGTGTGCGTGTGCACACCTGTAGAAGCCAGAGGCCAACACTGGGTGTCTCCCTCAGTAGTCTTCTACCTTCTGTTTTGAGATAAGATCTCTCAGTGAACTTGGAGCTAGACTGGCTACCAGGAAATCCCAGAGATCTGCTTGCTTCTACTTGCCCAGCACAGACTCTGGGGATCCAAAGTCCTCAGGCTTGTACAGCAAACACTTCCTCCACTGAGAACCACCCCAGCCCCAAAGTCACTCTCTTAACTTTTTGTCGTTGAAAAGAATATATTAAAAAGTCTTCTTAGAGAACTTAGTATAAGCATACAAAGTTGTTAACAGAAATGTTAGTTGTTGTTGCTAACTTAATGGAAATTGGTTGTGTGGTGGATGTGTAGCTAGTACACAAAACTCAAATTACAGCTATTCCTTTACTCTGCACTAATGTCTCTCTGCTTTTTAAGTTGAATGGACTATTTTCGCTCATAAAGATGATGCACTCGACTGAGATATGAGTTTGCTGTTTTGGTTTTGATGATCTTCTTTACAGCCACTATAAATGCGTGGGTTTAAGTGTTACGAGAAATTTTATGGAAAGCCTTTGGAAAGCCCTAGAAGATGTGTTTCGGAAGAAAGATATGCCGGAAGGAGGCAGAGCTTGGCTACCTGCTGCACGGCCTGATTTGCGCCGTGCCATCTTTGTGATGACGCCATCTCCTCAGTGACCTGAACCTTAGTCTGCCTGTGATCAAAACCATTGTGCTTTGCTAGGTAGTTTATGGATGCCTTTCTGCACAGTCTAACTTTTCTGCATCGGTGACAGTCACAGAAACCTTAAAGCTTGGGGTTATGGGTTCGAAATCACATTTGAACATTGTCATGGTTTTAAAACTAGTTCTTAAGTATTTCTCCACATCGTATTTATAAATTGCGGGTCGTCAAGCCTCCCAAATGGGGATAAGTTTGGAAATGGGAGACCTAAAGTACACTTGAGCTTGAAAATAAGAATCCTCCACAGATAGTAAACAGATGGCATCTCCTGAGCCGCAAATCCAGGAAAGAGAACAGCAAGATCTACAATGTAAGCACTGGGTAGATTTTCTTGGTCCCAAAGTTGGACAGGCATAGTGTTTTGATAAGAATGCCCCTATGCTCATATATCTGAATGTTTAGACATCAGGGAGTGACCCTACTTGAGAAGGATAAGGAGGTGTGGCCTTGTTAGAGGAAGTGTGTCACTGGGCATGGGCTTTGAGATTTAAAAGCCCCAAGCCAAGCCTAGTGGTTTTCTCCCTTCTTTGCTTCCTGTTGATCCAGATGTATAACGCTCAGTTACTTATCCAGCAACATGTTGGCCTGCGTGCTGCCATGTTCCCCGCCATGATGAGAGTGGACTGAGCCTCTGAAACTGTAAGCAAGCCTCAATTAAATGTTTTCCTTTATAAGAGTTGCTGTGGTCATCATGTCTGTCCCCAGCTATAGAACAGTGACTATGACAGTTGGGATATGAAAAAATTAACCAGAGTAAGAGCTCATGCACCTCAGGCTCTCCTCCAACAAATACAGTGGATGATGGCCTTGAACTCCTGATCCTCCTGCCCCCAGATCTCTCCAGCAGAGTTCTGAGATTACAGGAATGTGCTACAGCACCTGGCTTCATGTAACCCTGGGAATGGATCCCAGGATTCTGTACAAGTCACCTGACTCAGACCCTATTTTGCCATGTCTGCAGAAAATAATAATAAAAATAAAAAACCTCTGCATTTCCAAAGTGAATTCTCAAATACAGTTGAGAATTAGGGTTAGGTTGCTCTTTTACTGTAGACCGTCCCCAGAGCTTTTAATATATTAATGTGCATTGGGATTTCCCAAGGAAAAAGAAACGCCTCATAAATGAGAAGTCCGCGACTTTCAAATTATTTCGATAATGGAAATTTTTTAAAGATGTGTTTCTGAGAAGTCAGACTCCTTGGCACAGAGTTGGAGAAGCCGCTTCAGGCATCCAGCATGGATGAAAACAGAAGGAATGATGTATGAACTCTAGAGCTGCTGAAGAAAATATAGCCCAGGCGGTAACCCCTCCTTGTCACCCTTTCTGTCCAGGGGACTGCGGTGAAAACCAAGGCCGGCCCTCTGAGGGACTACACAGCCACAGCTGCCACATTCCTAGGAAAACGGCCACTTGTCCTGCCACTGCGTCTAGAAAAACGAGCTCCAAGAAGCTCCTGCAGGCCCTGTGTGGCCTGAAGCACTGTGTACACCAGCCCGACTCCCCGCCGGTAGTTTTGCCTTCACGTTCTAGGCGCATCCAACAAAGTCCTCAGACGAAGCAGCTTACCGTAGCTCACGCCTATCAGCTAGCTCATAGCTCCGGAGGCCAGACCTCACCTCACCTCAAAGTCTCTCTAGCTCTCCAGAAGCTCTGAGGGGTCTTTTTTTTTTTTTTTTTCTCTCTACTAATATTTTCAAGTATGTTGATTTATGGAAGCATGGCCACAGTCTCTCCGTCTGTCGTCACGTTGCGTATCTTATACTGTATCCCTTCCTACTCTCCCCACCACCACCCCTGAATTTAAGCGAGCTTTTGTTAACATTTTAAATACTAACCAAGATGGAATTTGGTCAGGACCATCTCCTGGAAACTTTCCAGATAAGTGGCCTTGAGACGTGTGTTGGTGGGACTTATTTGGGGAAAAACAACAACAACAACAAAACAAGAGGTCACCTTACTTTATCATGAGACTTTGTTGTTAGGTTCTAAGGATTCCAAGTACCAGAACCTGGTCCTTGGGCAGTTGTTCTCTTTCAAGAACTACAGTTCCCAGAATTCTCCGGAGTTACCTGGTCCTTGGGAAGGCATTATCTTTCAAAAATTACCTTTCCCAGAATTCCAGGAAGTTACCTGGTTAGTTCTTGGGCAAATATTATCTTTCAAGAACTACAATTCCCAGAATTCCAGAAGTTACCTGGTCCTTGGGCACGTGTTATCTTGCAAGAACTACAATCCCCAGAGTTCTTAGACGTTATATGATCTTTAGGCAGGTGTTATCTTTCAAGAACTCCGATTTCCAGAATTCCAGGAAATTGCTGGTCCTTGGGCGGTTGTTATCTGTCAAGAACTACAGTTCCCCGAATTCCAGGAAGTTACTTGGTCTTTGGGTAGTTGGGGCTTAACTTTGGGTCTAACAGCATATTTTCACCTTTGAAGAAGCAAAGCAATCATCAGATCAGATACACACCCTGGCAAGATAGCATACGGACATTTGAAGTCAGAGTAACAATTGAGCAAATCCACCAGGCTGAATGAAAAAAAAAAATTACATCACAAATCTGCTAAAACTGTGCACCAGACCCAGGAAATTAAAATTTTTCTATGTATTTCCCAAAGAAGAGATTCAGCTGTATGCAGCTTAACTTTTGAATAACTTGCACTTTTGAACAGTTAATAAAATTAAATGCTTTGCAATCTACCTTTACAGAGTTATTTTTTTATTTATTCTTTGCCTTTTACATCATGCAGCAACCTTCCCCCACCCCCAATAAAATTTAAGAGAAAAAATGAAGAGAAGGCGTCTCGTGGAAGCTGCAGTGAGTCACACTCTAAACCCTTCTCTCCATACGTCTTCACTTGGAAGTGTTCGTCGCAGGGGTTCATCGCAGGCCTGGTGCACCGTCTCTGGTTTCTGCTACACTGCTGATGCTGGTCCCTCACTGGAACCTCTCTTGGTTATCCTGCTGTTGCCCTGTGTTGTAGAAATCCTGCAACTTTGGATCTGCAGGACCAGGCCCTTCAGACGCTCCAGCAGATCACAGACGTGGTTTGTATTGGGGTGGACTAACCCATAACCCTGGTTCTGGGCCTGGGTAGTTGAAGGGTTGGTCAGCTGGGGTGAGCTCTGCTGCGTTGCCTTGGTGAGTTCACCCTTTGCAGCATGAGCAGGGGTGAGGCCAGTTCTGCTTTCACATCCTCAGGGTAAGATCGCCCACACCTACACCTTCAGGGCCAGCTCTAGTGTGTTGCCCAGGGGTGATACAGGGGCCTCTCTCCCAAGTGCTACCACAGATAAGGAGAAGCTCTCCTGCCCTCATAACCTCTAGGCCTGCTCTCCCACCTGCCTCGGGCGTTGATGGGCATGGGAGCTGAGGATCTGTTTCCTCTTTAACCACATCAGTCAAGCAGGATCAGAGTTAAAATACCCCCAAAAGGATCTCACTTTTATACCTGTAGTAGCCATATACCGAAATATTCTGAGTTATGAGAGACTAGGCATTCAGCCATCAGTTTTGGTGGGGAATTCAATTCTGCTCCTTCCTTTTAATGAGTCCTCAACATTCTTCCTTTATCTGAGACTGTCGCAGGACCTTGTCCCTCCTTTTGCTGTAGCCAGAAGCTTTTCTGAGTCTTACCCAGTCCCTCTGGCCCAGTTTCTATCCTGATTGACAGTCCCCACAGCTACGTATAAAATGATCATCAGAGGCTTCATATTAACTACAAACTGTTTGTCTCAGGCTTATTACTAACTAGCTCCTACAACTTAACCCATTTCTATTATTATTCTATGTATTGCCATATGGCTGTAGCTTTATTTCATTTTCTACATTTGCCCGGTCCCACTGGACCTATTGGTCCCCTCAGCTGCTTATAAAATAATCATCCAGAGGTTTATATTAATTATAAACTGTTTGGTCTATTAGGTCAGGCTTATTATTAACTAGCTCTTAGAACTTAAATTAACCCATCTCTGTTTTTCTGTATTTTACCATGAGGCTCATGGCTTGTTATCTCACATCTTGCTTCCCCAGAAGCTGCTGGCATCTTGTCCTCCGCCTTCTTTCTCCATGTCTCTCTGCTTGAATTTCCTGTCTAGCTATATATTCTGCCTTCCAGAGGCCAAAGCAGCTTCTTTATTAACCAAAGGTAACAAAAACATATTCACAGCATACAGAGCAACATCCCACATCATTTTGCCTCTTCCATCACTAGGTTTTCCCATTATCACCTCCCTGTGTGTTTCCTGTCCTTTCTGACCTTTTTGTCAGTCTAAAAAGGTCATTTTCCCTTTTACATTTATGTTGTATGTGTGCATACTTATTATATGAAGGTCAGCGGTCAACCTTAAGTGCCATTCCCCAGATGCCACCTGTTAAGTTTAATTCTTGATTAATGGGAATCTGCCACCACTGATATGATAAGGTAATCAAACCAAGTTAATAAATCTAAATTTATTCTGAGCAAAACATTCCTAGGTGACCCCAAGAGAAGTCAGTTCAGACTGGTTTAGGCTAGTTCAGACCAGTTTCGGCAGGCTCAAAACTGGCTCAGACCAGTTCTAGCCAGTTCAAACTAGTTTCAGCTGGTTCCAACCGGTTCTGACCAGTTCAGAACAGCTCAGACATAAGAATAATTGTTAGGTAAGAATTACACTCACAGCCACTCAGTGGTGGTGCACGCCTTTAATCCCAACACTCAGGAGGCAGAGGCAGGTGGATCTCTGTGAGTTCAAGGCCAGCCAGGTCTACAAGAGCTACTTCACAGAAAATACTCCATTATCTATCCTATCTTGGTGAGTCCAAAGTTTTGTACCTAATTTATTTTCTATTATAACCTCTATTACCAACCTAGAAATATCTTTGTAGACCTTAAAACATTTTCTTAGATAAACAACTTAAGTTTTTATGTCACTCAACCTTATAAACCTTACAACTCCTTTGTGAGTTTCTTTTCTGAATTTAGTAACAAGGAAAGCTGTAATTATAACTGTCGAGTCTTCAACCCCATTACCTGAGTGAACAGCAAACAGCTTTCCAAACTATAGAAATGACAGAGACATCGTGTTGCCTGGACAGTCACCTAAAGATTTCTCTGCAACACTGGTGCATCCATTTTCAGCCTAGAGGCCTAGAATATCTGACAGACTTTCCTTGAAGCAGGAACTTTAAAGGACTGAGCTACTTTATCTTAGCAAAGTCTGGCAGTTGCCTTCTTTTGTGTCCTGTAAGTCCAATTTGGACAGCATAATGTCAGCAGCTGAGGCAAGGGCAGTTTCTTGCCCAGTATCTAGCTTTGCCACAAATAAAAGCAAACTTTATATGGAGGTTCTTCAATGCCCATCATCCTTTTTGAAGCAAACTGAAGTTCTAGTTAGAGCAATAAGATAACAAAGGGAGATCAAGAGGATACAAATTGGAAAGGAAGAAGTCAAATTTTTGCTATTTGCCAATGATATGATAGTATACATAAGTAACCCCAGAAGTTCTACCAGGAAACTCCTACAGTTGGTAAATACCTTGGTAAGTCACAGGATACAAGGTTAACTCAAAAACATCAGTAGCCCTCCTAAACAAATGATAAACCAGTTGAGAAACAACACCCTTTACAATAGTCACAAATAATGTAAAGTAGCTTGGGGTAACTCTAACCAAACAAGGGAAAGACTTGTATGATAAGAGCTTTAAGTCTTTGAAGAAAGAAGTTGAAAAAGATATCAGAAAATGGAAATATCTTCCATGCTCTTGGATAGGTAGGATCAGCATAATAAAAATGACACTCTTACCAAAAGCAATTTACATATTCAGTGCAATCCCTTTCAAAATCCCAACACAATTCTTCACAGACCTCAAAAGAACAATACTCGAATTCATATGGAAAAACAAACCCAGGATAGCCGGGCAGTGGTGGCGCACGTCTTTAATCCCAGCACTTGGGAGGCAGAGGCAGGCGGATCTCTGTGAGTTCGAGACCAGCCTGGTCTACAGAGCTAGTTCCAGGACAGGCTCCAAAGCCACAGAGAAACCCTGTCTCGAAAAACCAAAAAAAAAAAAAAAAAAATCCAGGATAGCCAACGTAGTCCTCTACAATAAAGGAACTGTTGGAGGTATCATCACCCCTGACTTCAAGCTCGACTATAGAGCTATAGTCATAAAAAAACAGCTTGGGGCCGGGCAGTGGTGGTGCACACTTTTAATCCCAGCACTCGGCAGGCAGACGGATCTCTGTGAGTTTGAGTCCAGTCTGGTCTAAAACAGCTAGTTCCAGGACAGGTTCAAAGCTACAGAGCCTTCACATACATGCCGACAAACAGTTTTTAACCATTTAGTGCATCGATGTTTTACCTGCATGTCTGTGTGAGAGAGGGTGTCAGATCCCCTGAACTGGAGCTACAGACAGTTGTGAGCTGCCCTGTGGGTGTTGGGAGTTGAACCTGGGTCCTCTGGAAGAGCAGCCAGTGCTCTTAACCTCTGAGCCATCTCTCCAGCCCTTTACCTTCATTTTTATTTTATGTGTATGAGTGTTTTGCCTACATGTGTATATGCGTGTGCCTGGTACCTGCCCCAGTTATAAAAGGATGTTGGATCACTTGGAACTGGATTTACAAATGGTTGTGAGCCTCCCTGTGGGTGCTAGGAAGTGAACCTGAGACTTCTGCAGGAGCAGCAAGTGCTCTTAACCATTGAGTCACCTCTCCAGCCCAAAAGACCCATACACATGAAATAAAAATAAATAAATTTAGAACCAAAACAAAGTCATGGATTAAAGAGGTGGCTTAGTGGGTAAATCACTTGCTGCCCAGGTGTGAGGACCTGGGCTTGAATCCCTGGAACCTACATAGAAGCTGGAGGTGATGCAGCTGTGACATCAGGGTTCCAATACAGCAAGATCAGAGAGAGAGACAGAATATTCCTCCAGAAACTCAAGGTCCAGCCAGACTGGTGTGTGTGACTGAGAACAAAGAGACCCTGGCTCGAGCAAGGTCATGGTGGGGACCAACACCTCTACAGGTGGATTGTGCCTGGACTGTGATACTCATGTACCACCCCCCCCCCACGAGTGTGTATATACACACAAATAATACACAACTCCGGAGAGGCACGGAGGGAGGAGAGAGAGAAACACAAGATCTTGAAAAATGGACTGTAGTGATATTTTGTTTGTGTTTTAACAAACCCTGGGTTTTATTTTTTAAGACCAATTAGAATTCGTGCTACAATGGATTGCAAATTATTTGCCAGTGCTCTTTTTGAGTTGATGGGGTGTTTGGGACAACCTTGACCAGTAGAGTATGTCAAACAGAGTAGGCAGAAGTGGTACCTAGCTCAGAGGCAAATGGGCTCAGGGGCCTCTCTTTGTCACTGGAGTGATTCCTTTCAGAGTCCTGAGCATCTGGGTAAGAAGGCCGTGTTTCCTTGGCTGTCATGCTGGAGATGTAGGTACCTGCGGTATTCCAGCTGACATGGCCGGTCGACTCTGTCTGCTGTTCCTGCAGGGATGCCAGACTCGTGAATGGAGCTGCTTTCCAGCCCTAGACAAATGCCACTGAGTGACCTCAGCCAATGGCACAAGGAGCAAATAAATCATCCAGCTGAGCCTGCCTGGAAATGCTGAATCATGATCATGTATACTAGCATTCAACAGAGTGTAGGTCACATGACCACAGCCAGCTAAAAAGCTAGCTGGGAAATGGGTCTTTATCTGAGTGAACAATGCCTAGCTGTAAATAAAGGTTGTCCTATTACTATAGAAGAAAAGCAGTTTATCATCAGGAAAAGATAAGCAGTCTTTGCCACTCTGTGTGTGTGTGTGTGTGTGTGTGTGTGAGAGAGAGAGAGAGAGAGAGAGAGAGGGGTATTGTGTGTACATGTGTGATGTATCTATGTGTGTATTTGTGATGTGATGTGTATATATAGGATAGTGTGCATGGGAGATGTGTGTGTGCATGTAGTATATGTGTGTGATGTATATGTGGTGTGGTGTGTGATGTGTGTATGTGTGTAGTGTGAGCTGTGTATGTATGTAGGATGTGTGTATGTGAGTATGAGTTGTGTCTATGTGTGTATGATGTGCTATGCATTTATGATGTGTGTGCATGTGATGTAGTATGTGTGTTTGTGTATATGAGGTATGTGTGTGATTGTGTGTGTCTATATTTGTGTGCGTGTGTGTGATGTGGTGTGTGCATGATGTGTTGTACATGTATGATATGTGTGCATGTGATGTAGTATGTGTTTGTGTGTGTGCATGTGATGCAATGTGTGTTTGTATGTATATGATTTGTGTGCATGTGATTCAGTATGTGTTTGTGTGTATACACGTGATGCAGTATGTGTGTGGTTGTGTGTGCATGTGATGTAGTATGTGTGTTTGTGTATACGAGGTATGTGTGTGATTGTGTGTATCTATATTTGTGTGTGTGATGTGGTGTGTGCATGATGTGTTGTACATGTATGATATGTGTGCATGTGATGCAGTATGTGTTTGTGTGTATGTGATTGTGTGTGCATGTGATGCAGTGTTTGTGTGTATGATTGTGTGTGTGCACCTAGGGAGTGGTTAGACTTGCGCTGCTGCTTCTGGTCCCAGACTTGATCCCTCACTTCTCGAGTTGTATTGCCCCACTCAGCAGCTCGCTTCCTTGTGGATGAGATCAGGACAGTGTTTTTCCAGCAGAGGAAGGACAGACAGGGTTTCCAGCCTGGGTTCTGGGAAAACCTAGAGAGTCCCTGGCCAGGTGGACTCACCTGGATAAAGGACACATGATATGGATTTGGGGTCCTTGGGAGTGACCTCCCTCCTGTCCTGCTTGTGGTTCTGCATGGTGAAACCAGTTCACACCAGTGTTCCATTACATCAGCATCTGGGGAGGTACCCTTCTGACCAGAGTGAGCTTGATAGCTCTTGGTGCTGGCAGGGCAGCCCCACTGACGCGGGAGGGCTTTTGGTACTTCTGGAGGATGTGGCTCCAGGAAGTGTGTGTCAGCTTGTTCTCTGACTATCAGTGCCCTTCTATGTAAAATGGGGACAGTAGGAAGCGTCTCAGGCTGGAGATTTAGCTGGAACTCGGGTGGCAGGGTGCCCTCCTAGATTTCATAAACCCTTGGTCTTGGTGCCCAGCACCACATTCACACAGAGCATGGCGCCACACACCTGTAATCCCAGCACATGGGAGATAGAAGTGGGGGGGGGATCAGGAGTTCAAGGTCATAATTGAGTATCAAGTTTGATGCCAGCCTCGGCATGAGACCTGGTCTCGGGGGGGAAAAAAGAACTCCCTCTCTAGAGCAGGTTGGCCTTAAATTCACAGAGAGCTGCCTGCCTCTGCCTCCTAGGTGCTGGGATTTAAGACACGCGCCAGTATGCCTGGCACCATGGCTTTAAATGGATGATGGTAGGTGGCCTGGAGAGACCAACCAGGAACAGGGTGCACAGTGGCTGAATGGTCACACCTGTTTAAGGACATTTGGACAAAATACTGATGTGACTGGAAGAAGAACTGAATGCTGCCTGGGTATACGAAAGTGGCCTGCAATTAAGGACAGTCATTCCTGTCCGCTTAGGTCAAGTCCTGTGTGATTGATGACATGAAGCTAGAGCCTTGGCATGTTTATCTGTGTACCCCATGTATGCCTGGTGCCTAAGGAGATCAGAAGAGGGCGTCAGACTCCCTGGAACCGCAGGCTGTGAGCCACCATGTGGATGCTCTGTAAGTACTCTATGACAATGACTCGTATCTCCAGCCCCCAGCCGAGATTCTTTATTCAGTGTGATGAGGCCCGGATGTTAAGCATTCATGTGTTTAGCCCTGGGAAGCCATCAGGCATAGTTGGTTTAGTATGTAGATGAGGACCAGAGAGAAAGATTGTTGTGTTGATCAGAGCCTCCCAAGGAAGTGATGGAGAGCAGGATCACTGTGCAAAAAACAGGGAGCCAGAGAAGCAGGTGAGATGTCCAAGTTGGAGCTCCAGGGGATCTGACCCCTTCGCCGGACTACTCAGGTACCCGCACTCATATGTGCACATACACACAGACACCCATATGCATATAATTAAAACATAAAAAATATTCTTTTGTGCTGTATTAAGGCAGCTCAGATCCGAAATAACCACACAGAAACTGTATTAATTAAATCACTGCTTGGCCCATTAGCTCTGACTTCTTATTGGCTAACTCTTGCATCTAAATTTAACCCATTTTTATTAATCTGTGTATTGCCACGTGACTGTGGCTTACCGGCTGAAGTTCTGGTGGCTGTCTCCGGAGGGGCTACATGGCTTCTGTCTAACTCCTCCTTTCTCCCAGCATTCTGTTTAGTCCCCCCACCCCTGCCTACCTCTATTCCTTATGCAGGCCCAAGACAGTTTCTTTATTAACCAATGGTATTCACAGCATACAGAGGGGAACCCACATAACTTTGGAGGCCAGAGTCTCACTGTCATTCCGAATAGCCTGGGATTCACTGTGTAGTCCAGCCTGGTCTTGAACTCATAGAGTTCTGCCAGCTTCTGCCTCCTGAGTGCTGGGATCAAAGGAGTGTGCCACTGTGCCCTGTAAAATAAATCTAAAAAAAAAAATAAGAGTAGGGATGCAACTTAGTGGGGTCCTTGAATAGCATGTGAGAGGCCTTGGGTTCTATCACCAGTGTTACCAAAGAAAATAAAAAGATGTAGCTCTCCTGCCTCCATTCAGAAAACACTGCCTGATCTGGATCAGTGATTCTCAGATTGTCGGTGGGGGGGAGGGGATTTTGTCTTCCAGGGAACATGTGGCAATAGATGATTTTGATTGCCCTGACTGAGGATGGGGATGTTGCCAACATATAGGGTAGACCAGGCCAAGACATTGCCATAGTTCTCACAGTGACCTCGAGAGACCCCAAACCGCATTCCCAGTGCTACTGAGCTGAGGTTGCAGCTGAAGTTGAGAAACTGGCTGCAGAGCTGGAGCTCTGTCCCATTTTCAAGGTCCTCCTGGGAGTCTGTATTCTTCCTTCGCCTTGGAGCCTGGAGCTGCAGAGCCATCTACCCTGTTCATGTCTAATGCTCTTCCTGTGGCCTTCTCTTACCACTAGCCCAAACACAGACAATTTCTTCGTCCCATCCTCTCCTTGGGCAACCTGGCATTTTCCTTCCCAATCCCTGGGTCTTATTGGTTTATTTCTCTACTATCATTTTTAGAAAATGTTTTTATTATTTTATATGTACAAATGCTATGCCTGTGTGTATATCTGTGCATCACTTGAGTGCCTGATACCCTCAGAGTCCAGAAGAAGGCATAGGATCCCCTGGAACTGGAGTTACAGACAATTGTAAGCTGCCATGTGGGTACTGGGAATTGAGTCCCAGGTCCTTTTGAAGAACATCCAGTCTTCTTAATTGTTGAGCCATCTCTCCACCCCTTATATTATTTTTGTGTGTGTTTCTGTGTGACTATGCACATGTGAGTGCAATGTCCTCAGAGGCCAGAAGAGGGCACCTTATCATCTGGATGTAGAATTGCAGGTGCTTATGAGCCACACTACATGGTGCTGGGAACCAAGCTTTACAAACTCAGTAGGAATTCTTAATTGCTGAGCCATCTCTCCAGCCCCTGACTTTTCTCTTTTATAGGGGCTCACAGTTCAGAATTTGTCCAAGAGCTGGCAAGGGCTCAGGTGTTTAAGGCACTTTCTGCCAAACCCGACAGCTTAGGTTTGTTTAATCCCCAGGACCCACATGGTGGAAGCAGAGAAGCAACTCTCTGAGTGGTTCTATGACTTCCACATACATATAGTGTGTGCCTTAAATACATTTTTTTAAAAATTGTTAGGTTGTCTGAGTCTCAGAAGAGCCTCTGTACTTACTTATACTTTTGCTTTTGTTTTTGAGAGAGGGTCTCACTGCATAGACCTACTTGTCCTGAAACTCACTATGTAGACCGGGCTGGCCTTGAACTCACAGAGATCTGCCTGCCTCTGCCTCCAAAATACTGGGATTAAAGGTGTGCCCAGCTTCTGTACTTATAAGGTTGAATAGTGTTAAACTTACTAAAACTGTTAAAGATTTGTTTATTTTTATTTTATTTTATGTGTCTGAGTGTTTTGCCTGCATGTATGTAAGTTGGCAGTACGCATGCCTGATGCCAATGGACGTCAGAAGAAGCCATCAGATCTCCTGGGACTGGAGTTACAGACAGTTGTGAGCCCCCATATAGGTGCTGAGAACTGAATGTGGGTGGCCCCATCCCATCTTATCATCCTTGGGCAGGGTTCCTGGGCCGAATAAAAAAGAGTCATAGTGCACACAGAGGCAGGGGATCTCTGTGAGTTCGAGGTCTTTCTGGTCTACAGAGTGAGTTTGAGAACAGCCAGGATTAAATAGAGAGGCCTGTCTCAAAAGGAGATAGTAAATTGAGCCTTACCGTTGGTCTCTCTACTTTCTACTTCCTGACCTCAGTGAGATGTGACCACCGGCCTCCGTGCCTTCCCCACCATGTGGGCTACACCCTTAGCCTGGTAGCCAGAGTCAGCCCTTCCTGCCTGATGTTGTTTTTGTCGGGTCTTCTGCCACAGCAGAGCAAAGGAGCTACTACAGCTGTCTCGGGCAAGTGCTTTACCTTCCTGCGCCTGTGCTCCTTCATCGGTGTACTAGGGAGCGCACTGGCTTTGGTCTCTCAAGCTGTGTTGCTCTCTTGAATGAATACACATAACGCACAGAGGAAAGAGCTGGGCACACATGGAGTGATGTGCTTTATTAATAATAGACCTCTGAACGTGTCGGTCTTCGTGTGTTGGTGAATCGCACGGCACCATTGTCTAAACCTAAATCCATAGCACCTCGCTCATCGTAGACTGGCTGCCTCTCTTCCCCAGGAGAAAGTGACCTGGGACATGCTGAGATGCTTGCAGAATCCTGACAGATTGTTTTCCCTGGGGCCAGGCAGAGGCTGAGACATCTTAGGAGACATGGATGTTTTCAGCAGGAAGGGAGCGGCATTTTGATCACAATGGAGCAGCCATTTCCTGAAAGCTAAGGAAGAGGCCCACGTGCAGTTTCTGAGGCCGGCAGGGGTTGCAGTCTGTGAAGGCTCGCCTGCTGCGGATGCACCCTTGCTCTGTTTGTCTGGGAGGCTGAAGGAGGGTGTTCATTCTGATCATGGGGTCTCACTGTCCTCCCTGAACTACCACTGGCTAAATTTTCCAGACGCCTCAGGGTCAGAGCTACAGAGCTGTAAAGAAACGTCAACCATGATGGGACAGGGACACAATTCCCTACTGTCACCCTTGGTAACCTGAGGAATTCCCCTAATCTTTTAGGGACCTTGATACAGTCCAAGTCAGGGTTCATGGCTTGAATCTCAAGAATAGACGGTGTGGTGAAGAAGGGTGAGGATTTTATTAAACATGCTAAGACAGGAGGCCAATGGGTAGAGGTGCTTGGCGGCAAACCCAGTGACCCACACAGTAGGGGAGAGGACTGATTCCCACAGGCTGCCCTGTGCTCCCTGTGTGTTGCGGCATGAGGGACTTCACTAACGGTTACTCACCCGGCCAGCTCGCCTCACTGTTTGCTCTTCTGAAAAGTGAGGTAAGTGTGGCAGCTCCAGAGAGGCCTTGCTTGGAATTGTAATCTGATAAGATAAAACCGGAAACCACTAGTGTTACATAAGAAGGCTAGTCCAGGTCTTTTCCTTGTAAATGGGGTTTCTGGTGAGATTCTTAGAAAATTTTAGGTTCATAGCTGGGAAGGGAGGGAGGCCTTAAGAGGTTGACTACGCTGGCCTTTCTGCTGCCTTGCTGGCCAGAGTTTCAACTGGATCCCTGAGTGTGGGGCTCTTCTCTCTCCCCTCTCTTGTCCCCCAAAGTCTCCATCTCTTTTTCGTCCCAGCAACATGAGTCTTCCACCAGCACTGGGAGGAGACATAGAGTGTCATCTGTCCCTCTTGGTCCAGACATAGGTAAAGCTATTTCAGACATACAGCGAGAGCTCCAGTCCGTTTGTTTCTGATGACCAGGCACACTGCTAGCTTGGACAAGGACAGGAGAAACAAACTAGAGGACAAAGGACATGTGCAGAAAGGACAGAACAAACACTCTCAGATGCAGCTCCAGACTAACCCAAAATGACTTCACTGGACTGCAAGCCGAGGGCCCAGCAGTCTCCTGGAGAAATGTCTCCAGTGCAGTAGGGCCTTCAGGGCTTCCAGTGAACCCAGATGTTTTCTTTTTCATCCCTGTCTCTCCTGAGCACCATCCTTTCAGTCTCCTCCCCCTCCCCCGCTCCTCCTCTTTGTCCTCTTCCACCTCTCCCCTACCTCAAATTAAGATATCAGGCTAATTGATTAAGTTAATTTTTTTTTTTTTGATTTTCGAGACAGGGTTTCTCCGTAGCTTTTTTGGTTCCTGTCCGTCCTTGAACTAGCTCTTGTAGACCAGGCTGGCCTCGAACTCACAGAGATCCGCCTGCCTCTGCCTCCCGAGTGCTGGTGATGAAGTTAATTTTGAGACGGGTTTTGCTATGTAGTTCATATTTGGCTTGGAACTTGGATCCTCCTGTCTCAGCCTTCCAAGTGATACGATTACAGCATTTTCACTCATTCTGGCCCCTCCTCTTTCTCTTTAGTTAATTTGGAGACAGGTTTTCTTATGTCCCCTGGGACAGTGTTAAGCTCTCCATGTATCCAAGACCGTCCTAGAACTGACCGTCTTCCTGGCTTGGCCTCCTAAGTGCTGAGATGACCTTTGCACACCACTACCCCTGCCTGGCCTTTCACCTTCTCTCAGGCTTGTGATCTCTGTGTCCACAGATGGTGGCTGGTCCTTTCTGTGTTCAGCTCCCGACCAAAGTGCTCAGACACTCCACAGTGACTGTCAGTATAACTCAGTGTCTCACTGGTCACCCCGGCAGGAGAAGCTGTGAGGACAAGCCATGCAAGTTCCCAGGTCCATGTTACAGTCAGGCCACACCAAACCACTGCCTCTGCTCCCTGCTCACTCCTGTGTCTCATTGCAGGGTTTCTAGAAACCTCTGCAGGCCATCCCCTCCAGCTTCTATGTTCTGTACCAGTTTGTGGGAGATGTGAGATTGGATGGGCATGGGGAGGAGGGGCTTTACAGAAGCTGCCAATCTGAGACTCGGGGTCTTGGTCCTTCCTAGAGGAACACAGCAAAGGAGGAGGTTCCCCTTGCATTCTTGGGTCTGCAGCCTAGTAGCCTGCCTTAGTCACATAGGGTCTTGCCGTGCCCATCTCCCCAGGGTGCTGCAGAACACTATGGAGCTGGACTTGCTGGGGCAATGTTCTCTGGGTGTGGTGTTCTGGGCTTATTTCACTATCAGCCTTCCGCTGTCTCAGAAACGCCAATCACCTTCTGTCCAGTGCGTCCTGCCGTCCATGTGTGGTAGGTGGCAGGCTGCTCCCTTCCGTACCTGGCAGGGCTTGTGATGTCAACTTGACTGCATCTTGAATTAACTAAAAGCCAAGGGACTGGGTACACTTGTAAGGGACTTTTTTTCTTAATTAAATCATTTGAAGTGGGACAACCCACTTTTAATCCATATCTTTTGAGGTGGGGAAGATCCATCTTTCATCTGGACTCACTTCTTCTGACAGCCAAGGACATAGAAAGCCAGGTGGTGGTTGCCCATGCCTTTAATCCCAGCACTTGGGAGGCAGAGACAGGCAGATCTCTGCTAGTTTGAGGCCAGCCTGGTTTACACGGCTAGCTTCAGGGTGACTAGGGTGGTTACACAGAGAAACCCTGTCTTGTAAAACAAAACAAAAAGTACATGGAAGAAAAAAGCTGGCTCTCTTTGTCTGCTTGCTGTCTCTGGCAAATCCATTCCTTCACTGGAAATTAAAGCCTACTTCTTCAGAATTCTGGAATATTCTGAAGACCAGCCTCATGGGCTGAACAACTGCTGGATTTTTGGATCTTCCATTGGTAGTCAGCCATTGTTGGACTAGTAGGACCACAGTCTGTAAGCCAGTATTGTATGTCTGTTTGTGTGTGATATGTGTGTGTGTATGTGTGTGTGTGGTATGCGTGTGTGTGTGTGTGGTGTGTGTGTCTGTATGTGGTGTGTGTATGTGTGTGTATGTATGTGTGTGTGATGTGTGTGTATTGTGTGTCTGTGTGTGTGGTGTGTATGTATGTGGTGTGTATGTTTGTATGTGTGTGTGTGAGTGTGTGTGTCTCTTTCTACCATTCCTGTTCCTCTGGAGAGCCCTGACTAACACAGGGCTGCACCGCCAGGCTAGTCTTTACATTTTCTGCAGCCTGTGCCAGCAGAGACCATGGCTGGAGCCTCTGTTTACCAGATGCTGCTCCACCCTGAGGAAGGACTGGGCTTCATTTGTTCCCCTTCTGGTCAGTGCCTGGGCAAGTCAAGCCCGAGGGTGTGGGTCCCCAGGCTAGAACACAGGGTAGCAGGAGAGACCCAGCCTCTGATCGGGCATCATCATCATCGTCATTTTAGAAAGGGCTCCTACTGCTGTGATGAGATATTGTGACTGAACATAAAGCTGGGGAGGAAAGGGTTTATTTGGCTTACACATCCGTATTGTAGACCATCATTGAAAGAAGCCAGGATAGGAGCTCACCAGGGCAGGAACCTGGGCAGAAGCTGAGGCAGAGGCTATGGAGGGATGCTGTTTACTGGCTTACTCAACCCTGTCCCCCATCAATCACCAATTAAGAAAATTCCCTACAGCCAGACCCTATGGAGGCAAATTCTCAATTGAGGTTCCCTCCTTTTAGGTAACTCTAGCTTGGGTCAAGCTGATATAAAACTATCCAGGACAGTCATTCAGGGAGAAATCCTGTTATCTTGTTTATCTTTGTAAGCGGGGACTGTGGAGTGTGTGCAGTAAATTCCCCTTCTTTCTGTATGCTATGAATATGTTTTATTGCCACTGGTTAATAATGAAGTTGCTTTGGCCTATGGCAAGGCAGACTATGGCAAGGCAGAAAATTCAAGCACACACACAGAGAGAGAGAGAGAGAGAGAGAGAGAGAGAGAGAGAGAGCGCACCAGCAGAGCTGGGGAGGCACCAGCAGCCACCAGAGGAGTAAGAGGCCAGAGCCTTACTGGTAAGCCACAGAGCACGTAGTAATACATAGATTAATAGAAATGGGTTAATTTATACAGACAGCTAGCCTGTAAGAAGCCTGAGCCATTGGCCAAACACTTTGTAATTAATATTAAGCCTTAGAGTTGTTTTTCGGGAATTGGAGGGCGGGAGAGAAGCCTCCAGTAACAAATCTTCCCCCCAAGGGTGCAACCTCGACTGAGATAGTGATCTTAGAGGTCTGTGGTCTTGGGGCGATGGCCCAGTCAGTGAAGTGTTTGCTGCACAAACATGAGGACTGGCGCCTCATTCTCAGCACCCAGGGAACACTGGGTACAGCGGCATATGCTTGTAAGTCCAGTGTTAGAGAGGCAGACCCAGGAAGACCCCTGAAGCTTTGCGACCACAGCCAGCCTACCCCAGTCTTGTCTCCAGGTTCAGTGAGGTCCTTATCTCAAAGAATAAGGTGGTTAGTGACTGAGAAAGATGCTCAATGCCCACCTCTGCACACCCTCCCAACACTGACGGGCTGTGCCGCCTTGGGTAGGCTATCTGCTACTGTGATGACGCTTTCCCCACCTATGAGAAGGAATCTCATAAATGCTACTGATTGCAAAATTAAATTTAAAAATGCAAATGCCAGCTGCACACACTCCTCAACAGGCAGAGAGGCTGGATGGAGCCCCACGGGAGTGCCTGATTAGCCCATGTGAGGTCCTTAGGTGCCCCATCACCTCTCTTTCTGGGAAGCTCCTGTCCTACTCATCTCCCGCCATTCTTTCCCTCTGAGGCCCCAAGCCCACTAAACAATTAGTCACACATTCCATTTCATAACTAGTATTATGACTTACTCCTGTCGCGCTCTTGAACACGTCGGTCTAGTCTGCTGGGTTGCTTTGAGTCATTTCAGTCTATCCTGCTGGGTGGCTTTGCATGCTCTCTGCGCAAGCGTCTCATTCTAAGGGAGGGGCAGGGCCAGGGGGTGTGATGGGGTGCGGTATGTGTGTGTGTCTTGCAGGGGATACAAGGATTAGAGGCTCAGATCATTATGCTAGCTCAGTTGAAACACCAGGGTGGCACACACCTGTAATCCCCACCTGGGGAGGTGGCTGCTGGAGGATTAGAAGGTCAAGGTCATCCTCAACTACAGTGAATTTGAGATTGGCCCGAACTGTAAGTAATCCTGTCTCAAAAATAAATAAATGTATAGGGGTTGAGGAGATGGCTCAGTGTACTTCCAGAGGACCTGAGTTAAGTTTAGCATCCATGTTGGGCAGCTTTCAACGGCCTGTAACTCAAGCTCCAAAGGACCTGATACCCACACACGTGTGGCACACACTCGCACAGATACACACACATACAAGTAAATAAAATAAAATAAGAATTAAACAAACAAAAAACCCACCTGACTCTAAACAAACAAGCAAACTTTCCTTTTAAAAACAAGTTTTATTTATTTATTATATACACAATGTTTTGTCTGCAGGAGGGCATCAGATTTCATTACAGATGGTTGTGGATCACCATGTGGTTGCTGGGAATTAAATTCAGGAACTCTGGGAGTCTCTCCAGCCCCACAAACTTTTTTTAAAAAAGAATAAAAATAAAAAAGGCCAGGTGGTGGTACTCACACCTTTAATCCCAGCACTCAGGAGGCAGAGGCAGTTGTATCTCTGTGAGTTTGAGGCCAGCCTGGTCTACAGAACTAGTTCTGGGACAACTAGGGCTGTTACACATAGAAACACTGTCTTGAAAAACCAAATAGAGAAAAAGAAGAAGCACAGAAGCGGCACATCCTCCCCAAAGGGTAAACTCTACAGAAGCAGGGAGTGATGACTGTGAGATAGCGCTGTGGGAACGATGGCTTGCTGCCAAGACCCGCAACATACACACACACACACACACACACACACACACACACACACTGTAAGAAATAGATAGGAAGTATTGGAGTCCAGGAGAGAGAATCAGCCCTTCCTAATGGAATTGTGAGTATCTCCCAGGGAAGCCAACATCTGGAAGGAACCTAAAGAGTCAGGGAAGACTCATTACTGAAGGGAATGGGCAGAAGGCTTAAATGAAGGACAGCGTCCTCTCGGGCCTGGTGACCCTTTAGGAAGCCATGAAGCTTCCCTGTTGCTGCTGTGTAAGTAAGGGCCTTTCGTCATGCTAGGGAGTCCAATTCCATGTCTTAGCCCAGGAGTCAGTAAACTGTAGCTCTGAGACCAATTCTGCCACACACCTGCTTTTGTAAATAAAGTTTTATTGGAACACAGCCATGCCTATTCATTCATGTATTCTCTTTGCCTGCTTTGGAGTTAGTTTTGAAAAACTGGGACAGAGACCATCTGTTTAGCAAAGCTGAAACTATTTACTCTCAGGCTATTTATGGAGAGAGAATTTTGCTGATCCATGTACCAGGCCATGAACCTTTCATGGGAGTCAGGAAACTGAGACCAGGTAGCAGTTGGACTATATATGATTGACAGTCACAGAGAGGGAGGATGCAGAGGAGGCGGACAACTGTGGCTGTTGCGGTTGTCTAGACACACAATATGAAGTATGAAAGATGACATGGCAGGTGAGCAGGACAAAGAGAAGCATGGAGGAGCATCAGTAGGACATCTGGGTGGGTGGGGGACTGAAGGAGGGGGGCAGGAGTGCAGACCTGTGAATAACTGAGAGTTAAGGTCAGTCTTACAGGCAGAAGTTGATAAGGGCCCAGGCCTGGAATCCCAGCTACTTGGGAGGCTGAGGCAGGAAAATCTAAAGTTAGGCAATTTATCAACACCTTGTCTAAAAAACAAATAAATAAAAAAAAAAATTGAAGTAGTCTCTCCATGTAGCCCTATAACTGTTTGGGCTGTCCTGGAACTCTCTGTGTAGACCAGGCTGGTCTTGAACTCATAGATTTCCACCTGTCTCTGCCTCTCAGGTGCTGAGAGTAAAGGTGTACAAATTATGTCTGGATGAAAAAATTTTATTAATGATAGGGATGAAGCTCAGTGGTAGAGTATTTACCCAACATGCACCAGACCCTCCCTCCAGTTCAGCAACACAGAAAATGAAACAAAGTGAGGTTGATGGAGAAGTTAGTACATTTGGAGCCTGGTGGTTGTGGCGCACGCCTTTAATCCCAGCACTCGGGAGGCAGAGGCAGGCGGATCTCTGTGAGTTCGAGACCAACCTGGTCTACAGAGCTAGTTCCAGGACAGGCTCCAAAAGCCACAGAGAAACCCTGTCTTGAAAAACCAAAATAATAATAATAATAAAAAAATAAATTAATAATAAATACCTGATAAATTATAATCAATAATAACAATAATAAATCTTGGGTCTGAAGAGATGGCTCAGGGGTTGAGAACACTGGCTGCTCTTCCAGAGGTTCTGAGTTCAATTCCCAGCACCTACATGACTCACAGCCATCTGTAATGAGATCTGACGCCCTCTTCTGGCCTATAAGTGTATAAGCAGGTAGAATAATGCATACATAATAAATATATAAACATGGGGCTGGAGAGATGGCTCAGTGGTTAAGAGCGCTGACTGCTCTTCCAGAGGACCTGGGTTCAAATCCTAGCACACACATGGCAGCTCACAACTGTCTGTAACTTCAAAATCTGACATCCTCACAAGTACATACATGTAATGTAGCAAAATACCAATGCAAATAAAAAAATTAAATTATAAAAAGCAAATAAGTAAATAAATCTTAAAAAATCAAATCTCCTGATTTGCAAGGGTTTGTTGTTGGTGTTTGTTTTAAGTCCATTATCACTGCTTGCCTAAGCTGCTCTCATTCAGTACCTCCTCAACCAGTATCCAGGACTACTGACCCCTGCCTAGTTCGTACTGGAGGAGGGTAGCACGGTAGCTAGTCATTTTGTGAGTTTTACACCTGCCGTCTCCTAAGCCTCACACTAACTCTATGACATACATTTTATTAGCCTCCCATTTTACAGATGAAGAAATAGAGGTCCAGAGAGATGAATAATAGCTAACATTAGCTAACCACGCACCACATTTCAAGTCCTGGGCTAATTGCTGTAAGTGAATTTATTCATTTAATCTTCTCCCAGCCTTCAGAGCTGAGCTAAGCACTATTATTATCCCCATTTTATAGATGAGGAAATTGAGGTTTAGAGAGGGCGAGGACCTTGCTGGCAGCTGGTGGAGTCCAGGATCCTCTCCATGTGGCCCCAAAGCCCAGCTGCTAGTCACTGAAAACTCCCAGGATGCAGTTTATCTAAGCAGTTCTGAGCAAGCGCCGTGTGTGTGTGTGTGGCAGGGGGTGTGTGGCTTGGCTTTCTAAAGCCTGGTTTCTAATCCGGAAGATAGAAATAATAACAACTTGCTAACAGGGCAATGGTGGAGATTAAATGAGATAGTTCTATGGAGGAGTCAGCGTGGTCTGACCCATACTGAGGGATCAACTGAGGGAACGGGTTTTTAATAACCTTTCTTGTTTCTCAGTTGGCCTACCAAAGTCAGATTACCTCAGGAGTTTAGAAAAAGTCTCTAAAAAACAAGATGGGGGGGGGACTGAAGAGATGGTTCAGAGGTTATTTAAGAGCATTGTCTACTCTTCCAGAGGTCCTGAGTTCAATTCCCAGCAACCATATGATGGCTCCCAACCATCTATAATGAGATCTGGTGCCCTTTCTGGCATGTAGGCATTCACTCAGTCAGAATACTATATGCATAATAAATAAATAAATAAAAAATTTTTGTTTTGTTTTTTGAGACAGGGTTTTTGTGTAGTCCTGGTTGTCCTGGAACTCACTCTGTAGACCAGGTTGGCTTTGAACACACAGAGATACTCCTGCCTCTGAAGTGCTGGGATTAAAGGTGTGCACCACCACTGCCCAGCAATAAATAAATCTTAAAAAACAAAACAAAACAAGATGGGTATGGGCTACATCTGTAATCTTAGTACTTTAGAGGCTTAGGGAGGAGCCTGGTCTACATAGTGAGCTGCAGATCAGTTAGAGTTATAGAACAGGACCCTGTCACAAAAACAAACAAAACAAAAGAACAAAGTTGGAGTACAGCCCAGTTCTTAGCATGCACAAAATCCTGGGTGTGATCTCATCCTAGTCTCTCATAAAATGACATGGTGACCCATTGAGCAATCCAGCATTTGGGAGGCAAAGGCAGGAAGATCAGAAGTTCAAGGCCAGCCCGAGTTACACAAATCGGTGTGTCAAGAACAATTATTAAAGAACTGGCCCCTGCATTATTTTATGGGGCCATGCCTCTGATATTTTTTTTCTGTGAGGGGGGAGAAGTTTTACTTTTACTTCCATTTATAGCAAAGACAAAGTGGTGGTGCACACCTTTAACCCAGAACTCAGGAGGTGAGTTCGAGGTCAAGCTGGTCTACATAGAGAGTTCCAGGTCAGCCAGAACTGCATACTGAGACCCTGTCTCAAACCAAAACCAAAAATTCAATCAAACACAAATCCAAACAAACAACACTCAGTTTGACATTTATGGCAAAACTGAGTGGAAAGTACAGAGAGGATTTTTGTTGTTGTCTATGTTTTTTCCAAGACACAGTGTCTCTGTGTGGCCCTGGCTGTCATGGAATTTGTTCTGTAGACCAAGCTGGCCTCAAACTCAGAGATCCACCTGCTTCTGCCTCCTAAGTGCTGGGATTAAAGGTGTGCACCACCGCTGCCCAGATTCCCAGATATCTTAGGGTTTGTACTGCTGTGATGAAACACCATAACCAAAAGCAAATTGGGGAGGAAAGGGTTATTTTTGCTTGCACTTCCATATCACTGCTCATCATCCAAAGAAGTCAGGATAGGAACTCAAACAGGAGGCAGGAACTGACGCAGAGGCCACAGAGGGGTGCTGCTTACTGGCTTGCTGCCCATGACTTGCTCAGCCAGCTTTCTTATGGCATCCAGGACCACCAGCCCAACGATGGCCCCATCCACAATCGGCTGGGCCCTCCCCATCAACCACTAAGGAAGAAAATGCCCTACTGGCTTGCCTGTAGCAGATCTATATGGAGACACTGTCTCAATTGAGGTTCCCTCCTCTCAGACATAAAACTATCCCGCACACCAGCTGAAGTTCATCAGAGGTGACATACACTCTATGGATATCCAAAACTGTATCGTGACATGTGTTCACCAGTGTAATATCGTACAGAATAGTATTACTACACTTTAAAAATCCCAGGGCTCTGCCCTTCTGTCCATCTCTCCACCCTAGCTCCTGACACCACCAACCTTTCGTCACCTCTAGAGGAACCTCACTCGCTCTGCCTTTTCCAGGACAACATAGAATTGGGATCACATAGTACGGAGCCTTTTCCAGTTGGCTTCTTTCACCTAGTAAACGTGCAATAAGGGCTCCTCTGCATCTTTCCATGGCTTGGTTGCTCATTTCTGTTTGACTCCGAGTTTCATTGTTTAGATGTTCTATACCCTTATCGACTTAGCCACCAGCTTAAGAGATATTGCTCACTTCTGTGTCTTGGCGATTATGAAGGACGCTGTTAGAAAGTCATGCAGGTTTTTGTGTGTACATAATTTCAATTAATTTGGGTAAATATCAAGAAGTGGTTAAATTTTGCGAGAAACCGTCTTTGAGAGACAGGTGTGGTGGCTCTCACCTTTCATCTCAGTATTCTGTAGGCAGAGGCAGGTGGATCTCTGAGTTCAAGGCCAGCCTGGTCTACAGAGAGAGTTCCAGGAGAGCCATGGCTACACAAAGAAACCTGTATCGAAAAAACAAAATGAATAAATTAGTTAAACTAAATAAACCGTCTTTCACAGTAGTTGCGTCACCGCCACCATTTGGTGTTTGAGCTTGTCGTTCCTCTCCTTTCCCATGCTGGCTCTGGATTTGGGGCCTCGCGGGTATTAGACCTCTTAGAGCCTCAAGGGCATTCTCAGACTAAGCTATTGAGAGCCTGTTCCCACCTTGGGGTGGAGCTTTGGAAGTGCCCCTTGGATTTAGCCAGTTGGCACCATCCAGCAGGGACTTTGGTGTACCTCTGCAGAGCCACTCTGGGAAGCGGCAGCCACCAAGACTCAATTACAACCTTTGAACAGTTCTATCCTGACCAAGTCCATGAATGTCCAGTGCCTGCCTTGGGTAGAACTTCCAAACATTTAGCACGTCCCTCTGGTGTCTTCCCTGGACAGTGTAGCTCAGCATCTTCAGATATGCCCGCAGTCTCCAGCAGTTAGAGCGGACAAAATCTCCAGGCAAGACCTCTCGGACCTGTAGGGTTTCGGAGTCCAGCTAGGATCACCTCTGGGCAGCGCCGGGCGCCCCCTGGGCTCGAATCTGGCCACTCGCCCCGGCATTAGACCGGCGGGTGTCTATCCGGTCAGCCTCCAGAAGGGGGCGCCCTTCGGTCCGCTCGACTCGCGCGGGCGCGGGGGGCGGCGCTGCGCTGCGCCGTGCTGCGCTCCAGCCGGGACCCGGCCGGGGCCGCTGGATGCCGCGTCTCCGCTCCTGCTGCCTGCCGGGCGGGCTCCGGCGGCCGGTGAGTACGGGGCAGTCCCGCGGGGGTGAACCGGGCCCGGTAGGGTAGCGCGGTGGGCTCGGGCCGGCCGGCGGGGCCCGCGGGCTCCTGCTCCTCCCCTGTCCCTTGGAAGCGGCGGCCCGGACTCTAGGCTCTGTCCCTGGCGGCGCCGTGGGGCTGGACAGCCCGGGTGGGGGCCGATCGGGAGCGGCGGACAGGGAAAGCGCGGGGCCCGGGCTGGCAGGCTGGGCGCCGGAGGCAGGATAGGGTGGCCTTTGGCTGGGGGAGGGACTGAAGGTTTAGAGGACCCAGGTGGCCCTGAGCTGTGGGATGGGGGCTGCAGGCTCGGAACTGGGTCGGGGGGCATCTCTGGGCTAGGCCCAAGACCCCCAAATGAACCGAGCGGGTGAGGCACTGAGGAAGACAGCGAGGAAGGCGAGCACCTCCGCCGAGTCCTTTATCCCTGCCAGCGGCCTTCACCCTTTCACTGCCAGGCCGACAGCGGGCTCCTCTCAAAAGAGCAGCTGCTAGACAGCTGGCAAAACAATGGAGACCCCGCTTCCCGGGCCCCCTCCTCTTGGGACAGATGATGGGGGCGGGTGGGCCAATGTCAGGCTAGGGGGATCAGCAGTGTTGGCTGTCCCGCTTAACTGGTTGCCCACTTCACCTTTCCCTGCAAGGGGTGGGGTGTGTGTGGGAAGGTAGGGCAGCCTGCCCCAGGCCTTTGGGAAAGAGCACCGATGCCCCGCCCTGCGAACCTGCCATGCCAGTTGTTTCGCCAATGGAAGGGGAGGTGGCAGGGTCAGGTGCCCCCGCCCTTCCCTGTGCTAGAGGCACACACGTTGGTACCCAGCATGACCCAAGGAGTGGGGGTCACACTCCTAGAAGAGATAAGGCCTGCCGGCACACACCACAGGTTGGGGCATTGTTGTGTGGGTGTCGCCCTGTGGCAAGGCACATGTGTCCTACTGATTAGTTGGAAAGACTGCCGCCAGAAGGAGCTCGGGGTGGCTGGAGGTGGGAAGGGGAGGACAGCCAACTTGTTTCTGTACTCATTTTGCCTGGTCTTTTATCCAGCAAGGCTGTGTTTGTCAGCCTCCTGGTGTGTGGTGGAGAGGCCAACGATGCATTTCCTGGAGGGGGCTGCCCTGTGGGGCCTTCCTGCCCTCAGGTAGTCCTCCAGTTAATAGAATTAGGATCCGTCTCCCTTCATCTCACTAATGCGCTGGGCTTGTTTGCAGAGGTCGACTGTGCCTCTCTGTGTCCCTGACTTATCTGTGGCTGAGGCGTCCCTGAAAACGCCCCGCGGTAGTTGAGCGAATGAAGTGGGGTCATATTGGAAAGAAGGTGAAGTTCGCTGCAGGGCTAAGCGCGGGGCCCCTCTAGCAGTATGATGAATTCTGGCTGCCTTGGCTTATGCTCACCAAATCTGGAGCTTTTTTCTTGAGCAGGTTGGTGTCTTGTTGCCATGGCAATAGGCTTGGCTAAACTGTGCACCCACCCTTTCTGGTTCTGGGGCTACTTTCTATTTGGGAATATTGAAAGTTGCCCTCCTGATGTCTCCGGCTTCCTGACAGGCCTTGTTGGGTCTTTGCCAAAGGCCTGCAACCTCCTCAGCTTCCCCTCCGTCCTTTTGTAAGGAGGTTTTCCAGGAAGCATCTTCCTGGTTGCTGGACAAGACATGGTTGGTTATATATAGCCTTGGGTGGAGGTGTGCTTGGCTATTGAGGATTAAGGATACTGGCAGTGGAGCCTCAATTCCAGGAAAACAATGGGGTGAGCTGTTGTGTTGCAGGCTGAGGGCACTGAGGAAGGGTTGTAGCCCTGGGAGGAGGGACTGAGTAGGAAGGTCACAGGCTATGGATACTTCCTTTGAGAGCTTGGACTTTGGATAGTTGACTGCCGGATACTTGGTATCTGAGTATCTTGTTTGTTTGCTCTCTCCTGGCCTGGCTCAGGTCCCAGGTTGTGTGTCCGAAGGCTTCTTCCTCAGAAGCCGTCATCACAGGGATGGTGCCTTTCCTAACTCCTGTGCTGTCTGGGCTTATTGCCCAGAGAGATCCCTTTCAGTGGCTTTGCTGGAGGTTGCTCCCTGAAGGGGGCACGGGTCTTCAAAAATGGGACCTGAAAAGTCTAAGACTCCCCTAAAGCAGGTATCTGTAGGTGCACTGGGTGGAGCAGGACTGGGCTTTCCGTGAAAAGGGAATCCACCCTGCTGGGGTGGAGCAGGGAGTTGGGACTCCGGAAGTCTTCAACCAGTCTAAGTGTGTCAAAGGATTTCGGGGCAGCAGGGCTGTTCTTGCTGGGTGAAACCACAGATCTGCCCCTAGCCTCCGGAGTGGGCACCGTGGACTGGAAGCAGAGCTTTTGCGTGAGTCCTGGTCTGGAGGGTAAAACTGAAGGGCTGGGGAGCCACTGTGTGTTCTGACTGACAGGTCCTCCCAGCACTCAGGAATGAAGTTTTAAAGTTGTGCTTTGGGTTAGGTCCTGGCTGCTTTAAGATCTTTACGCCTCATCCTACCCCAGTCATTGTCTTCTTCCCCCGCCCCAGCTCTTCTGAGGTCTATTTTTTTTTTCTTTACCTATTTTCTGGGGTAGCCAGAATTAGAGGCTGCAGAGCAGTAGAGTTTGGAGCTAGAGTGGCAGGAGTGGGTGGTGACTCTCTAGTCCCCCCTCCCACTTCTTCATCTTCCTCCCCTTTGTGGAGGTAGGAATTGTGTGCCTTGTAAATGATCTGCATTCCCTTGACAAACAGGGGTTTTGTGTTGTAGACTGAGGCTTTTACAGGGCTCAACGATGGGTTTCTTTTTTTGCCAGGTACTTTATCATCTTTGGATATATATATACACATATATAAAACATATGTGTTATATATATAACATATACACACATATATACATATATTGTCAAATTTATATATCTATAAATTCTCTGTTCAGAGAGATAGTGTTGGGTTCAAGGTCACACGGCAAGTCTGAGACAGAGAAGGATTCGAACCTGTATCTTGTAGTACAGCAGAATTTCCCTCAAGCAGAGGTTTGGGGCAAGTCTGCGCAGTCAGACCCTTAAAGATTTTACAGTTGGAAGACCCGAGGCTGAAGAGGAGATGCCACTTGCTCAAGGTCACGCAGAAGGGGTGGGTGACCTGCGGAAGGATGGCAGGATTGGGCTGCGGACAGGAGGCACTGGAGGCTGAGGTGACACTTGGAGGGGGGGCTGGGCCTCTGGCATTCTCCCGCCCTGGTCCTCCCTGGCCCCTGCAGCTTGCTGCTTGTTGTGGGAGTGGGTTCCGCAGCAGCAGGCGGTGCCGGACTGCAGATGCTGTCGCTTGCTCTGCGGGCTGGCTGGCGAGGAAACGCCGAGGGCCACGGGGCTACCGGGCTGCTCTGGGCGGGCCAGCTGATGTCATGTGAGAAGCGTGCACACCTGGAGCCAGATAAGCTCCGTGTGACCTGGCAGTGAGTCACGCGGCACTGCGGAGCTCAGCAGAAGCGGCGGGCGCGGGCCAGGTCAGCCTGCGCGACCCTGCGTGGCGCTGCACTGTCGCAGGCCGGCCTGGGGAAGAGGGACCTCGGCTGGAGGGAACCACGGCTCCCGAGGTCAGAGGCCAAGGGAGAGACCGGCCCCCTCGGGAAAGGCATTTCCTTTGTATTTATTTATGAGTGTGGGGTGGGGTGGGGGCGGGGAACTGACCTAAGGATCCATCCACAGCAGCCTAGTTAGGGCCTCCGTTTGGGGACACTAATGCTATAGTATAGGAGTTTCCATTTCCTGGGGTTTCTGCTTTGCCCGCAGCAGGATGGTCCATTTAATTCTGTCCTAAAGCCACAGAACACCACTTCAAAGTTTTGAAGACAAGAAGTCAAGCCTTATGCTGATCATGGCAAATGCTATTTACAGCTTTGATGCCAGGAGATTGCTCACCCACTAGATTACAAGAATCCCTTTTTCATTTTGTGAAATGGTCACCCTCCCCATCTCCGACTCTAGAGTCAGACCTTTTGTTTTGTTTTTGGTGCAGTGCTGGCCTTCAAACCCAGGCCTGTCACAGGTGTCAGTCAAACCCTTTATCGCTGAGCTATTTGGCCAGCTCTGCAGAACTTTTAAAGGCTTGTTACATGGATGGGTAGAGAGAAAGTTAAATGTTACATCAAAATATAAGTTAACGTACGTATTTTTATGTTTTCTGTAGAAAATAAAGCATGCAGAAACATTGCTCAGAATCCTATTCCACGGGGGCTGGAGAGATGGCTCAGTGGTTAAGAGCACTGCCTCCTCTTCTAAAAAGGTCCTGAGTTCAATTCCCAGCAACCACGTGGTGGCTCACAACCATCTGTAATGAGATCTGGTGCCCTCTTCTGGCCTGAAGGCATGCTTGCAGGCAGAATACTATATACATAATAATAAAGAAAACATTAAAAAAAAATCCTATTCCACTCAGTTCCCCCACCCTCACTTGGACACACATGCACCTACCATCTGAATATTCACATTGTAAAAAATTATACCATGGGCCAGAAAAATGCCTCAGCTGGCAAAGGTACTTGCTGCCAAGCCTGACGATCTGAGTTCAATTCCTGGGAACTTCATGGTAGATAGAAGGAGAGACCTCTCACAAGTTGACCTTTTATGTCTGCAGTGGTGCTGTGGTACATAAGCGCATATACACAGATAAATGAATAAAATGTAATAAAAATTAAAAGTGTGTACGCATACATGCACACATATACCACAAATCTGTTTTTTTTTAGCTGTTCTAAAATCTGTATCTCTTCAAAGCATACATTTCCCCCCTTGAACATGCAAATAAAATTTGTACTATACACGTGTACATTCACATACACATACATACAGACATTAAAAAAAATTAGCGGCTGAGTCGTTGTGACGCACACCTTTAGTCCCAGAACTCTGGAGGCAGAGGCAGGTGGATCTCTGTTAGTTCAAGGCCAACCTGGTCTACAGAGTGAGTTCCAGGACAGCCAGGGCCTTTAGACAGAGGAACCCTGTCTCCAAAAACAACAAGGAAAAAATTTAGCCACATGGGCCTGGGGAGACACCTCAGCTCTTCCAGAGCCCTCACATGGTGGCTCACGCCTTCTGTAATCAGTTCTAAGGTAGCCAGTGCCCTCTTGCAGCTTCTGAAAGCACCAGACTTGCAAGCGGCCCCTATAAGTACATACAAACAGAACACTTGTGCACATTGAAGAAAGAAATCAGAATATACTGTCCAATAACTTGCTCTTCGTATTTAACACTATGGAATTTTTCCAGTCAGTATACACAAATGTACCCCCTCCTTTTTTTTTTTTCCAGTCTGGAGAATTGAACCTCTAGCCTTGTGCCTGCCAGACAAACTCCCTAACGCTGAATCATACCCACAGCCTCTACCTCATTCTTTTAATAACTTCCTGGTTATTTTATAATTTAGCAGTTCCTCTAGTGATGCACATTCATGTTTATAGATTTGCCATTATAAATAAAGCCACCAAAGATTAGTTATGTTTATTTTGTGGACCACCTACAGACGACCCACAAGTAGAATTGATCAGGCAGGGGCTGGAGAGATGCACTGTGGATAAGAGCACTTGCTTCTCCTCCAGAGGACCCAAATTCAGTTCTGTACAGCTCATAACAACTTTGTTGTGGTTGTTGTTTTCTTTTTTGGTTTTTTGAGACACGGTTTCTCTGTATAACCTTGGCATTCCTGGAACTCCCTAATAGACCATACTGACCTTGAACTCACAAAAATCCACCTTCAAAGACATTTGCTACCAGGGCCTGGATTTACAACCACTTGTAACAACAACTCCAAGGGACTGGACACCCTTTTCTGGCTTTTTCCATGTACCTATACACACATGGTGTTACTCAAGTAGACACACACACATATACACATAAAATTTTAAGATAATTGAACTGGTCTAAAGGAATGTATATAGGTAATTTCATAAGAACCACCTGCTTGCTCTACTAGAGAATTATGCCAGGGCTCACTCCCACAGTGTGTACACTAAAATTGAATAATCCATGGATTAGCATGGCACCTGGCAAGGATCACGTACAAGTTCTTGAAGCAGTTCCTGTTCCCCCATCCCCCCCCCACCCCCAGACAGGATTTCTCTGTGTTGCCCTGGTTGTCCTGGAACTCGCTCTGTAGACCAAACTGTCCTCAAACTCAGAAATCTGCCTGCCCCTGCCTCCAAGTGCTGGGATTAAAGGCTTTCATCACCACTGCTAGGCTAGCATAGCAGTTCCTATTTTTATAATAAAAGTGACCAGGCCTTTTTGATACTCAAAAGAAAGAACCTATGGGGCCGGTGAGGTGACTCAGTAGGTAAAGGCATTGCCACCGAGACTTTTAACCTGAGTTCTGAGTTTGATCCCCTGAGCCTGGAAAGAGAGAACTGACTTCTACAAGTTGTCTTTTGACCTCCACCTGTGCATGTCTGCCCCCACCCCTAGAATAAATCAATGCAATTAAAAGTTTTTTTTAAAGAAATCACATCAGCGTGTACTTTGATCAGCATATATGAGAGTCTGTTTCCCATGCCCTAGGTGATATTGCTCTTGAAGTTTTTTATTAAACTACTAAGTGAAAAATACCATGTGTTCGTATCACATGTCTGTGTCTGTTACGGAAGCTGGCCTTTTGTGTGTCTGCATCCGTGAATTTCCTGTCTGTTCTTAGCAGTAGTTATGGGGGCTGTGGACTCCAGCAGCTTCATCTGGCCATGTGCTCACTGGCCCAACCTCACACCTTTGGGCTTTACCATCTTTATACAAAGATCTAAAGCCAGGCTCTGGTAGTTTACACCTTTAATCCCAGCACTCGGGAGGCAGAGGCAGGCAGATTTCTGAGTTCGAGGCCTGTTTGGTCTATAGTGTGAGTTCCAGGACAGCCAGGGCTGTTACTCAGAGAAACAGCATCCAAACAAAACCCAAACAGAATTGTATTAACGTGTATGCTTTTGTCAATAGTTCCTTTTGCTCTTGTATCTATGGTTCTGAGAGTCATTCTTGTTGCAGGAGTAGCAGTGTATTTTGTGGACATGTAAATTATTTATTCTTGGGCTTTGGGCTGATGGGGGCATCTTTGAGTTGGGTGTCCTTGCCTTCAAGAGGCTCACTGTCCTAAGGTGGGTTGGTGGTAAAGCAAGTCTTTAATCTCAGCAATCTGGAGGCAGAGGCAGGTGGATCTCTGGGAGTTCAAGGCCAGGTAGGGACAGAGAAAACCTGGGGGGGGGGGCGGGGAACCAGAAACAAACAAAGCAAAAAAGAGGCTCGCTGTCCTAAAATGATAAAGCAGCTGAGTCAGTCGACAGATTATTCTTTGAGACAGGAGGGTCAAGATAACTTAGGGACATACTTACCTTTCCTCCAGTCAAAATTAGGGAAAGCGTCCTGGTCAGGGGAGTTAGAGATGGAAGTCAGGATGATTAGGGTGATTACAAGGCTAAAGTCATCTAAGGAAGGGAGAGGGCAAGAGAGGAAGGGGCAGGGCAGGAGACCTGCCACAAAGATGAGGATCTGGGAGGTGGTGGTTTCGGAGTTGCTGGAGGTTTTCCTCTGAGGACAGGGGCCGCTGGCAAGTCCACGGACTCTGAGAAGGGTGAGCAAGGCTGAGGCATATAGCGGCCTCTGCAACTGCACTGCAGATTTGGTTCTGGAGAGAGGCTCTGTGGAGGCAGGCCGGTAGTGGTAGACACACACGTGGCTCAGGAGAGACTAGCTCCACAGCCAGGCCCAACCACATGGGGCGCCTTGTGAGCTGTGCAGGTAGTAGAGACAGGACAGGAGCGGTAAGTGACTCACGGTGCAGCCTCCAAGGCCCTGGGCTTGTAATGAGAGGAGTGTCTTTGACTGAAAGTTAATAGCTAACTTGTGTCCACAAGAGACTTGTACTCTCGGAATTTTAAAGCTGGAAGAGGGATAGATCATTTAGTTCAACCTTGAGTGAAGTGATAGGCTCAAGGTCCCCTGGAGATCTGTGACAAATCCAGGCCTAGATACAAGATCCTTAGCAGTTTTAGTCAGAGCTGTCCCTGTGGTGCTGTCTGGTCTTGCCTGTTGCAGTGACAGTGAGGGACAAGCTAGCCATGAGAGAGGGGTTTGCATGAGATAACTTCGAAGGGACTTTTCTAGCTCAAAGATTCTAGAATCTTGGGACTGCTTTCCGTTGATGGTACTCAGCTATCTAACCTCCAGCAAAGCCAGGATTGGGTAAGGACAACATGGTTGACAGTTGGGTTTTCTGTGGGTTGGGCAGTGGCTAAGACCCCCTTCTTTGTCCCCTCTTAAGTCTCCAAGAGTTTTCCATTCGTTTCCATTTTCTTCTCCAGGTATCCTGGAGCCATCCTTAGTCCTCAAGGGCAGTGGGTGGTGACCAGCCAGAGACCCCATAGCCTGGCACAGGACGGATCTGTGCCTTGTTCCATCAGCACTGGGAGGAGATATTCCCCCAGGCAGGGCCAGCTGTCCCTCACTCCCACTGCCCTGAGTCCAGAGCCAGCTGACCACAACTGCTCCTGATTGGTACTGTTCACTGGAACACTTAGGAGCAAAAATTTTAGTTTACCAAGGAGAAACTGAGGCCAGAGGAGCTGGAGCAATAGCTTAGTGGGTAAAGGACTTGCCTTGTACACACAAAGTCCTGAGTTCCTTCCCCAGGACTTAAGCTAAAAAAACAAACAAACAAGCTGGGCAGTGGAGGTGCACACCTTTAATCCCAGCAAGGGGGGCAGAGGCAGGTGAATCACTGGTGAGTTCAAGGCCAGCCTGGTCTACAAGAGCTAGTTCCAGGACAGCTAGGACTGTTACACAGGGAAACTCTGTCTTGAAAAACCAAAACCAACCAACCAAACAAACAAAAACAAAACAAACAAAAAGCAAGCGAGTGGGGCATAAATGTGGTACAGGCTGGAACCCAGTGCTGGGAGCAGAGACAGGTGGGTCCCTGGGATTCAGTAGCCTGCTCAGAGCTCCAGGCTAGTGAAAGACCCTGCCTGAGTTTGTTGACCTCTGGTTTCCATATGCACATGGATAACCACATAACCACACGTCTGTGCACCAGTGCACACACACAGAAACTGCAGTCAGAGAGGGAAATGGGTTCTTGCTATAATAGCTGTAAGGAGTTAGGGACCAGACCAGATTTCTTACCCTGTGAATACATTCTGTTCTAGTTTGCCTGCTTTTGACATGATAAACACCATGACCTGAAGCAGTTTGGGGAGGAAAGGGTTTTCACAGTTCATCCTGAAGGGAAGTCAGGGCAGGAACTCAAGGCAGAGGCCATGGAGGGGTGCTGCTTACTGGCTTTTTCCTCATAGTTTGCTAAGCCTGCTTATACCTTATAGCCAGGATACATTCTATCGCTAGAGTTCTCTAGAGTTGTACTGGTCCCTCCAGCAGCCCTGGACTCAATATCTGAAGTGTAGTCTGTCTGAATTGAATTGTGCTCTAAATGTAAATCCCATACAGGAATTTATCTATTTATCTATTTATTTTTGTTTTTTTGAGACAGGGTTTCTCTGTGTTGCCTTGGCTGGCCTGGAACTAGCTCTGTAGACCAGGCTGGCCTCAAACACACGGAGATCCACCTGCCTCTGCCTCCTTAGTGCTGGGATTAAAGGCGTGCCCCATCACTGCCTGGTTTACTTACTTATTTAAGACCAGAACAGAACTAAATATGGGAAATTGAATATTAAATATCTCAATGTTTTATGAAGATTAGATGTTGAGATGACAATAATTTGGATTTATTATATCAAGTAAAATATATTATCAAACTTAAGTTTATTTAGTTTGTTTTTGAAACAAGGTTTCTATTTTCTGTCCAAATTTGCCTCAAATGTAAAATTCCATGTAGTTAGAATTATAGGTATGTGTCACCCTGCCTAAATTCACCTATTTCTTTCTTGTTATTTATGTTATGTGTGTGGGTGTTTTGTTTGCATGTATGTGTGCATACCACATATGTGCCTGGTGCTGGTGGAGACCAGAAATGGCCATTGGATCTCCAGAAATGGCCATTGGGTCTCCTGGAACTGAAGTTGGTTGTGGACTGCCATGTGTATACTGGGATCAAACCGAGGTCCTCCGGAAAAGCAGCCAGTGCTCTTAACTGCTGAGCTATTTCTCCATCCTCGTCACTTGTTTCTTTTTAAACATTGAAAAAAATGTATGTACATAATATATGTATTAATTTTTTTATTTCTTATAGATAGTACTGCTTTAGAAGAAAGACCTGCCAGGAACCACAAGGATCAGGGTGATTTGCAGAGGGGAAGCAATTAGGCAATGCACAGGGCCCTTGGGAGTTCCTAGTCTTGATGTCTTCCTGGGCATTGAACCTTGGTTGGTGGGAGTTGGTCCCTCTCAATGGAATGGGGCTTCTGCAGGTATTTGCCTGGCTGTGGGGGTTTGGCAGAGAGAGGAAATGCCTGTTCAGGGGCTGGCAATAGGCCATTACTGGAGGGGTAAGTTCATAGATCCTCTGTCTGGAATTCAGAGGGGAGGCTTGCATGGAGAGAGAAAAATTACAGTTGATTTCTAATTAGATGGTATGGCCTACTTCTTATTTTGTGTTCCCTGCTGGTTAGAACAAGAACCGCTCTCCGAGCTCCACCCCCACCAGGTTTTTCTTAGTCCTGCCCCCAATTGGGTATGCATGAGAGTGGGGGTAGGTTGGGACCTTAGGTGCGCACATCTTGGAGCTGGGCCTTTCTCTGGGGCCACCACAACTTTCTTCCCTGGCTATATTTAGGTGTTGGTCAGGGAGGCAGGGAAGGATGTGAGTGTTTCAGGATCCTGTTTTTCTAGCCGACCCCACCCCACCCCCACCACACAACTGTCTGTCCTGTTACAGTCTGGGATTTCCCCTTCCTTCCCTCCTTGCTTTACTCTGGGCATCCAGGGCCTTAGAAGAAACACTTATTTCATGAGTAGAACCTTAACTTCCTAGGTGCATTTTTCTCATTTGTGAAGCAGACATGAAGATGTTTGCAGGAATGCTGTGGGGGTTGAATAGGAAGGAGTGTGTGTGTGTGTGTGTGTGTGTGTGTGTGTAGTTTCCGATAAAAGAACATCAAATAATGCCTGGTCCCAGGTGCTGGAGAGATGGCTCAGTGGTTAAAAGCACTTGTTTGTGCAGAGGGCCTGGATTCGGTTCCCAGCATCCACATGGCCTGTTCACTGTAACTCTAGAACCAGGGATCCAACACCCTCCTAGTCTTCTATGGCATATGTGGTGCAGGCAGGCAGGTGGGCAGGCAGAACACTCATACAAATGAATATTGTTTGACAAAGTTGGACCCTTCAAGGCCTTTGAGGCAGGGGCTAAGGCTGCTGCTCTGGGGATACCAGGCATGGGAAGGAGCCTAGTTACACGGGGTGTCCATTGCTTCAGTCCATTGTTCCCCGGCTTGTGGGGAGGGGATGCTGCAGAGTTCCTCCTGCTTCCTTTTCTGTTCCGTTCTTCATTTGGGTTCCAGGTTGCCATCGGACTTTCCGTAGGTCAAGTCTCTCCAGGAACATCTACCTCACTTTGGGCTAAAGAGTGAAGTTAGATCAAATTATGTAAATCAGAGTGCCTGGTACATCGTTAGCACTCGATGAGGGGTGATTGGTTTATCAGTATCAGCTGCTTCTGTCTGAGCTGGAAAAGACTGAATAGCTTTTCTCTATTTCTACTTGCAGCTGCAAGGTGGGGCCCAAAGACGCTGCGTTAACCACCCGTAATCTGCTGGGGGTACACCCCCTAAAAACAGCACTCCCACCATGTTTAACCTCATGAAGAAAGATAAGGACAAAGATGGCGGGCGGAAGGAGAAGAAGGAGAAAAAGGAGAAGAAAGAGCGGATGTCAGCCGCAGAACTGCGGAGCCTCGAAGAGATGAGCATGCGCCGTGGCTTCTTCAACCTGAACCGGTCCTCCAAGCGTGAATCCAAGACGCGTCTGGAAATCTCCAACCCCATCCCTATCAAGGTGGCCAGCGGCTCTGACCTGCACCTGACTGACATTGACTCTGACAGCAATCGGGGCAGCATCATCCTGGACTCGGGCCACCTAAGTACAGCCAGCTCCAGTGATGACCTCAAGGGTGAGGAAGGCAGCTTCCGGGGCTCTGTGCTGCAGCGGGCAGCCAAGTTCGGCTCACTGGCCAAGCAGAACTCTCAGATGATTGTCAAGCGTTTTTCTTTCTCCCAACGGAGCCGGGATGAGAGTGCTTCAGAGACCTCCACCCCCTCAGAGCACTCTGCAGCCCCATCACCTCAGGTCGAGGTGAGGACGCTTGAGGGACAGCTAATGCAACATCCTGGCCTAGGCGTCCCTCGACCGGGACCACGGTCTCGAGTCCCTGAACTGGTGACTAAAAGATTCCCAGCTGACCTACGTCTCCCCGCTGTGGTGCCCCCGCCACCCCCTGCTCTCCGGGAGCTGGAGTTGCAACGAAGACCCACAGGAGACTTTGGCTTCTCACTTCGGCGCACAACCATGCTGGACCGGGCCCCTGAGGGTCAGGCCTATCGACGGGTGGTTCACTTTGCTGAGCCAGGTGCAGGCACCAAGGACCTGGCCTTGGGGCTAGTGCCAGGAGATCGACTGGTGGAGATTAATGGACAGAATGTGGAGAATAAGTCCAGGGATGAAATTGTAGAGATGATCCGGCAGTCTGGGGACAGTGTACGGCTCAAGGTACAGCCCATCCCAGAGCTTAGTGAGCTGAGCAGGAGCTGGCTGCGGACTGGGGAAGGACACCGCAGGGAGCCGGCTGATGTGAGTGCTTCCCTGGGTATCAAGGGTGAGCAGGGAGTGGGCACATCCCCCGTTGGTGTACTTAAGTGGGTGATTGAGGGTACCCAGGAACTGTGAGCAGAGCTTGGCAAGTGATGAAATGGAAAGCTGGACCAGTAGGGAGGTGCCACCCCAGGAGAGGTGCACCATACTAGGTACTCTAATATTAAAGTCACAGCTTTGCTTCCCTGTGCCTTGTCAAGACACTGAAGGCAGTCCCCCAAAAGTTCACTGGGACAAAGCCTTCAGCAATTCAGCCGGGCCCCCTGGTCCTGCTGTTTCTTCCCTCCAGTACTCTTTTGGAGTGACAGGATTGAATTAGGTCATTGCCTAAAGGTCAGCTTTTGCCTGAGCTTGTACTGCTTCCCTGGCACAATCAGGAGGAGGGAGATTCTGTGGGCGGTTGGTGAGGAAGTGTTCAGCTTCATCATATAGAGATAGCTTAGAGGCCTGGGTACCATATTTCCTGAGCCCTAAATTGGAGGCTAACAGGTGCCACTTCCAGATCTGAGAGTCTGTGAGCATCGAAGTATAGGAAGTCCAGCAAGGCAATGGGTGGCACACACCTTTAATCCCAGCACTTGGGAGGCAGAGGCAGACAGGTCTCTGATTTCAAGGCCAGCCTGGTCTACAGAGCAAGTTCCAGGACAGCCAAGGCTACACAGAAAAACCTGCCTCAGAAAAAAGAAAGAAGAAAGAAAGCAAGCAAGGAAGGAAGGAAGGAAGGAAGAGAAAGAAAGAAAGAACGAACGAATGAGTGAGTATAGGAAGTCCATGTTATTTAGATCTCAGGTGAAAACCATATAAGTGACTTAAAATCATGGCTGTCTGGGGTGTTGTCGTGGTTACAGTTCTGGGGGAGATGACTTCTGTCTGCTAGGGCTTTCCTTTTACCCCAAGTGAGGGAGGCGTGGAACAGCAGAAGAGCTAACAGGAGCTGGGTCGGAAAGAACCTGTAAACCAAGACTGTAGTTTAGAGTTACCTACACTGCAGAGACAGTTTGCATTCTGACTGTTCCCGAGACAAAACCCAGTGGAGGGCATGAGATTCCTAGCAGACATGGGCAGCTCTCCATGGAGCATCCAGACTTCTGTCCTCAGGGATCTTTTGGTGCAGGAAGAGTGAAAGAATTTTGAACGTCCTGTGTGGACATGGAATATGAAGGACAAGGTGACCTTTAGTCACTGTTTCCCGTCCAGCTGTGTGTTTTAGGACCGTCCAGATCTATGCCCTGCAGTCTGAGCGATGCATGACCTACCTGGGACCTTCCAGCACTAAGTGACTAGCCAGATGTGCCAAAGTCAGAAGGGGAGGAAGTGGGGAGGAAGCAGCAGAGCCTGACTCCCAGGGAGGGGGAGTAGGATGCTGAGCATGTTGGCTCAGGCTTGCAGCATGCTAGGCCCAGAGGAGGCTGACAGTAGCAGGTCAGACCCAGGCTGATGCATTGGACTTGGGTTCCAGGCCTTCCTTTATACTGGAACTGGTTGGGTTTAATCAGCTTTGTAGGAAGATGCTTATGTGGAATCCAGAGAGGAACCTGGACTTATTCATTCTAGAGATACACATTGAGGGTCGGGTGGTTCAGCAGGTAGATGCACTTAACATACAAACCTAACAGTCTTCAGTTTGGTTCTCAGGTCCCAGAGCAGGAGAGAACTTCTAAAAAATGTCTTCTGACCTCCACATGCATACCTGACTCATACACACACACACACACACACACACACACACACACACACACACACACACGAAATAATAATTAAGGAAAAGAAGAGGCTAGAGAGATGACTGGCCAGTTAAAAGCATGTGTTGCTCATGCAGAAGACACAGGTCTGGTTCCCAGCATCCACTTGGTATCTTACAATCAAACATAACTCCTGTGCCAGGGGGTCTGAAGCCCTCTTCTAAGTTTCCTGGGACTCCAGGCATGCTGAGGTGCATATATATACATGCAGACAAAATGCTTGTACAGCATCTTCTCCGTGTTGCCGCCTAGCTACGCTGAGCTCCAGGCACGTTGCTCTAAAGGGGACAGTGAGAAGGAAGCACGTTATCGCAGAGCCAGGGTCATAATATACTGCCATGCTCGGCTAGCTTCTCCTCTGCCAGTACTGCTTTCAACAGATGGAATTTTCTTGTTCAAGCATGAATCCCCCAGAGTACTGTTGCCATCTCCCTGTCGAACCACCGCCATGCCTCTGGGACCCTGAGCCTGGCATCCCAGATGCCACTACGTTTACTCGTCGTCTTAGCTCAGGGACCATGCCGGTATCTCAGGTTTCCCAGTCACTTTCCCTTCCCAGGTAGCTGCTGCTACCCCCTCCCCAGGGAAGAGGATGCTTTAGTGTGGAAGGTGCTGGTAGCATCCACCTTACAGCTGGTATCCCTGAAGTCTGGCTTGCTCTGGCCCCCATGGGACAAGCCCAGCTGTTGCCCATCTTCACCAGCCGTTAGCTTAACAGATCTGACAGAGGACACCATAGAGAACCCCATGCCTATGCGACTTCTGAAGCGATGTA
>NW_026068174.1:5254820-5273521 GCF_014885135.2 Alexandromys fortis | reverse complement strand
CTTCACTGTCCTGGGGGTGCTGGGCCTTCACTGTCCTGGGGGTGCTGGGGCTTCACTGTCCTGGGGGTGCTGGGGCTTCACTGTCCTGGGGGTGCTGGGCCTTCCCTGTCCTGGGAGTCCTCAGGGCTTCACTGTCCAGAGCCCAGCAGTGAGGCTAATTCTCTTCTGCCAGGTCTCCTATCTCTGTCCTTAGAGGCTCCATTCTCCCACTTCCTTGTGATGAAGGGCAGTCCCAGAGTGCTTTGGCCACCCAGCCCGTGGGTGGTGGGCACAGTGCCTAGGCCACATGAACGGGGTGTGGGTACATGTCCCGGTCAATGGTTGTTTTTGTAGGTGCAGCTTGGCATGGGGGCAGGGTCTTTTAAAGTAGCTTGCCCTGAGCCACCCAGGACACTGCCCTCTGCCCTCTGCTCCCTTCTAATCTCATATTTACATTGAAATGGCTCTGGAAAATACCAGATAGGCAAGCACCCTGACTGGGGGTGGCTGGGGAGTGGGGTGAAAGGGGGGTGTGTGGCGGGTGGGAACACAAGTATTTTAAAAATGCTGCAGATCTCTACAGTGTTTCCCAGAAACCACAAGCATGTACTCCGCCTGCCAGCAGGGTTCCCGCCACCCCACTGCACCAAGCAGCTAGATTCTCCTCGTGAAGCCTGGAGTGAAAGTCAGTATGGTGGGGGGAGTGATGGAGATCCAGGACCCAGTTGAGACAGGGGCTCCCCTGCTGCCAGGACAGGACGGCTGGCGCCTCCACTGTCAGTCCTCGGTAGGAAGCGCCCCAGGCGTCAGGCAAGTCTGTGGGCACCTACTGTGTCAGACAGACACTGTGAAGGAGAGGCATTTTCATGGTTTTCCTGTCCCCTGTTGGGCAGTTTCAGGGGGACAGCCAATTCCAGCTCCTGGCGGGGCGGGGCAGGGCGGCCAGTGGTTGGCAACAGCCTGATCTGTTAAACGGAGGACAGTGTCAGCACAACTTGTTTTTCAGTCGGCTGCAGTTTGGTTGGGAGACTCTTTCCTTAGACCCGGGTCACCACTCTGAGTTCCTTAATCTCCTGCCATAGGCCCCTCGGCATCAGGGCCCGGCTTTCTGCCCTGGCTGGCTCAGCCTCCACTTGACATGGACTCTGGCCACAGAGTATGGGCTTCTGTGGTGCCCCGGCCAGTGTGGATGTGGGGGCAGATGTGCACCCTCGTGGTGATGACTGGAACAGAAAAGCCTTGAGGAACAGGAACCCTGAGAAAGGAAGAGGAAGCTAGAGGTGCCCGTCTTGTTCTGAAGAAGGGTGCGTCGCTGCTCTCAGTGTGTCCTGAAAGTCAGCTGGAGTAGTAGCAGCAGATGGCACCGGGTGGTATCCAGTGTGACTGAAGCTTGAAGGATGGTGGCTAAGGAAGTCCCGCAGGGCTAGGACAGCTCCTTTGGCAGGTTAGGATGTGGTCCCCCCAGGCCTGAGGAGGAACACACTGTGTTGCCCCTTACCTAGCTTCCCTTGCAGACCCTAGATCTCGGAGGCATGGGCAGTGTCTTTCTCTCCTTTTTGGCTCATTCTCTCATATTCCCCTCAGTACTGAGGATGGCAGGGTCACTGGAGTGTCACCTCTGGCAATGGCAGGCTCCCCTGCATTGCACAGGGCTGGGCACTGTCATTGGGCTGTGTGTTTTGTGGGCATTGAGGTAGTAAGTGTTGTTCCTTTGGAAACTACAGCTCCCAGACTCCTCCTGGATTACCAACACCTGCGCACGCGGGCGTGCTCAGGTGCGGGTCATTTCTCCCAGATAACCTTGCGCTTCCCGTTAAAAAGCGAGCTTCCACGAGGTCTCGCTCTCTTGCCCCCTACCCTTGTGTGTCTCACACACCCGTTCCTTATCGTGTCTCCCTCCCCCCATTAAAGTGCACCCACGTGGGAGCCGCGTGTCTCGTCTATCCTGTGTTTGTCTACACACCCCACCCGCCGTTTTTAAAAGAATAATAGTAAGGCCAGTGGAGGGCCCATCAGGCGGGTGTCACCCCTGAGGCTCTCATTGGTTCCTAGACTGGAATTCTGAGGCAGTCCTCTTGTCCACAGTACTTTCCCGTGTGCCGCAAGCACACGCATGCATTTCCCAAAGTTTGGATGTCACTTCCTCAGGGAAGCCTTCCCTGGTCCCCTCACACCATGTCTGGGTCCACCTTGGCAGCACCCAGCCTTCTCCTTCATGGCACCCATTGCGACTTGGTTAGTTATCTGCGTGTTTCTTCATGCAGCAGGTGGAGGTCAGCATTGAGGGCGTGGCGGGGCCTGTGCGGGCATTCGTGGATGATAAGATGGTTCTTTAGCCAGAAACTGGTTTCCCATTCTCTTGCTTGGTATTCTTGCTGCAGCTAAAGTTTGGTTACTAGAACTCTTCTCTTTGCTAGGCCCTGGTGACCTGTCTGCAATATGTTACCTTCCCTTGACTCACTATCTCTTGTGTGTTTAGAATTTGGCATCTCTCACAGGAGTGGAGGGAGAATGAGGTTCTATAGGTATCTGTGAGCAGGATCCTGGGTAGAGAGAGAGAAAACCCAGGTGCAGCCTGTTCCTATGCCTGCAGGGAAATCCACGTGAGCCGCTGGAGATTCAGGGTCCCAAGGGAGCCTCCAATGTCCGGTCCAGGAGACCCTAGTGGAATGTGCCTATCTGCGGGTCTCCGGGTCTCTGAGGGGTTGGAATGTGGCTTGGGTTCCCAGTTTCCTCTTCCCCCTGCTGTTTTTCCCTAGGCTGCCTCCCTCTGTGCTGGAATGTCGGCAGGCTGGGAAGGTTCATGGTAAGGATCTCTTCCAGTCTCAGCAACAAATTCCAGCTGGAGCTTGAGGACAGCTCCCACGTGGGTATAGAGGCCACCAGAGATGGCTGCAGGAGGGCTAGGCCAGTGGGAACTGCTGTATTCCTGGATCTCAGAGTGGTGGGCTTTCAGTCCCCCCACCAGCAGATGTAAACATCTCGCTCTCTCTCTCTGGAGCCTCTGTGCAGGAGCACAGGAGCGGCAGGGCTCAGTAGTGGAAAGGGAAGGCCTGTGGGTAGAGGAGACTGGTCCTTTCCCACAAGGCCTTGCCTTGTCCAGCCCTGACATGAAACAGGAAGGGGAGTAGCCTCAGATTCCATCCTCAGGTTGGGCCTGCCTGCCAGCACCAGGTTCTCTGGCCAGGCGGACCATCCAGACTCCCCTGAATTTGTCAGCCTTATCTGTCTTCTCCACCTTTGTGGGACCTGGTTCCTTTCTTGATGACCTTTGCAGCCCCTGTGCCCTTTGTCCCCTGATCTCATTTCTTTTCCCTCCCGTTCCCATTTCTGGAAGGAGCTGACTCATTTCCTCCCTCCTCCCTAACTTCTCACTGCCAGGCCCTGTGGCAAAGAGGGTGTACCCAGGGAGAGAGCCCTCACCAGGGACACTTCACTGGGACTTGGAGGCCATCCTTGTCTCTGGAGCAGGAAAGCGCTGAGTGTGAGGTCATGCAGAGCGACGGTTCCAGGCCATAGGGATCCCCCATCCCCCGGCAGCCATGGTGCAGTCTGGGTAGAACGTCAGGGAACACCTGCTCATTCACACTGTGGGCTTGTCTGGGGAGGAGGCTGACAGTCCCAGCCCTGCGATGAAGGAACCCATGCTCCCACAAGAACTATAGGCTCCTGTAGAAAGCTAGACCTCAGCCCTGGGTGGCATGGGCCAGAGGCCAAGTGGTGATAGCACTGTCAGGCAGCCTGAGAATGTCATGGCCCTCTGTGACACCCAGACCCATCGCACTGAAGGGGCGATATTTGGAGCTTTCAATAGAACCTTTCAGATGCATGGCAAGGGTCAGAGATTTGATGCTGTTTCCTGTGAGTTCTGGCTGATGGGCTCTGCCTCCCGCCTCTCTCCGTAATGAACTGATTTAATTGGGGAACTGACTACAGAAGCCCTGGCTGGGCTGGCGTCTTCCACCGCACTGGCCCCTGTGCAGCCCAGGCTGTAATAGCCTGAGTTCCTGATGCTCCAGGCACTGGGGGGACCAGGCTTGTGCTGAGCCTGACATAGCCCTGTATCTTCCTGAGTAGATGCCTGGGTTACCTGAAGGATCAGGCAGAGGGTGGGATCAAGTCTGCACCCATCTGGGCCTACATCAAGATTAAAAGAAAAAGTGGCAACTGGAAAGATGGCTCAGTGGGTAGGGTAGAGAGGAGGCTTGAGTTTGCATCACGGTGCTCATTTAAACAGCTAAGTGTATGGAAATGCCTGTGAGTCTCGCTCTGGGAGGCACGGATAGGAGATCTCCGAGGCTTACCACTGGCCGGCCAGACTATCAGAGAGCACCAGGTTCAGGAGAAACCCTGTCTTTGTAAAAGCAAGCAATGGAACAGGAGAGATTCCTCAACAGTTAAGACATTATTGCTCTTGCGGAGGACCTGGGCTTGGCTGCTAGCATCTCATGCAGGCTCACAACCATCTGTAACCCCAGTTCCAGGACATCCAAGGCCCTTCTGGCTTCTGTGGGCACCGGGCATGCATATGGTGTACATACATACATGCAGGCAAAACACTAATACACATAAAATTAAAACAAAATAAATCTTTAAAAGAAAAAAAAAATGAGGGGGCTGGAGAGATGGCTCAGTGGTTAAGAGCACTGACTGCTCTTTCAGAGGTTCTGAGTTCAATTCCCAGCAACCACATGGTAGCTCACAGCCATCTATAATGAGATCTGGCACCCCCTTCTGGCATGCGGGCACACATGGAAGGAATGATGTACACATAATAAATAAATAAATCTTTAAAAAAAAAGAAGAAAAGGTAGAAAGATAGAGGATGCCTGACATCAGCTTCTTGCCTACACACACACACACACACACACACACAGAGAGAGAGAGAGAGAGAGAGAGAGAGAGAGAGAGAGAGAGAGAGAGAGAGAGGATACCAATAGGGGTAAGAGAGAAACTGCACCCATGGCCTTTGAGGCAGGGTGTGTGTGTGTGTGTGTGTTGGGGGAGCTCGCTGTGTGCTGTGGTCTTCCTTCCTGGAATCCAGCGATAACAAACAACCCTGTTCCCCACAGCACTGAGCTATGCCTGACAGTGCTTCCACTGTACCGTTGCCTCAGAGTCTGACCTCAGGACTTCTGGATGACAGGAGTTTCTTGTGTAGGTTGTGGGGACTGGGGAAAGTGAGGGGTACCATCCTGACCACCTGAGATGCCTTTTTTCTCTCTGATGGGAGCAGATCACACTGCACAGGCAACCCGAGGCCCCTGGGTTCTTTTAGGCACTGTGTCTGGTTCTGGCTCCACTGGACTCGGTAGCTTTACCCTTAGTGTGAGAATGGCCTAGGTGCTGCCCGTGTACCCCGTGCAGAGTCTGGACTGGGCTGTTCTTTTTCCCAGACTCCTCCAAAACATTTTTTGCTCTTAACCTCTGGTCCTTTCTCAGTCTTATCTTCTCTGTCCATATGAAACCCCAGAGCAGAGAAGCGGGCCTCTGGGAAGGTTAGGTTCAATGTTTCTACTTTATGTAGCTCTTTCGTCTTTCTTCAACTATTGATGCTCAGGTGTCTCTTCTTTGGAAGAGGGACCTTTTTGGGTGTGGTGGACATCTGTAATCTGTTGTATCACTTGGGAGTTGGAGGCAAAAAGGTCAAGAGTTCATATTTAGCATCAGCTACATAGCCAGTTTGAGGCCAGCCTCAGCAAACAAATGACCAAAAGAGGGCCTGGAGAGAGAGAAGACTCGGTGTTAAGAACTCTCGCCTTGCAGAGGATCAGCTTTCAGTTACCAGTACCCAGATGCCTCATGACACCTATAACTCCAGTCCCAGGGAGCTAACACCCTCTTCTGGCCTCTGTGGGCACCAGGCATCCATATCCATGCATGCAGACAAAATACTCATACACATAAAATAGAGAGAAATAAGTCTAAAATGCTTGACTTATTAAAAAAGAATCAAGAATAGAGGTGGGGTAACATAATCTGTAAGAGGTGCCCTTCTGGCAGTCACACCCATTCTCAAAGTCCTTTGTCTGCGGCTCATCCTGTCGCTGTAGAGCCTTGTGAGACACGTAGGACAACCCTGGCTGGAGGGCTGGCTTTGTCTGTAGGGGCTGCTCCGGCTCATCGGGAACAAGAAAGCTGAGGACAGCGGCACAGAGAGAAGGGCCCAGGAATCAGGACTGTCGTGTTCTTGTGTGTCCATTTAAACATTTTGTAACATTTTGGGCCATGTATGGGCTCCAACTGGATTGCCCAGTCCAAATCTGGCCTGTGGCTGAATGACCTTGGACAAATTCCTTCGTTTCTTTGGGCCTTTTCCTATCAATAAAAGTGATCATGGTACTTTCTTCTAGGTATTCTGAGGACTGATGGATATTGGGCGTTTGTAATCAGTTTAAATGGTGCCTCCTCAAAGCTGTTAAGGTAGTTTCCCTCTCCTCAGAGGGTGCAAACCCTCAGTGGACGCCCCAAACCCTGCACTTACTATTTCTTCTGCATGCATATTTATAGTAAAGTTTAATTTCTAAATTAGGTACAGTAAGAGATTAACAGTAAGACAAAACAGTCCTGCAGCAGGATTTGAAATAACCACACAGAATCTGTTTTAATTTAATCACTGCTTGGCCTATTAGCTCTAGCTTCTTATGGGCTAGCTCTTACATCTTAACTTAACCCATTTCTATTAATCTGTGTATTGCCATGTGGCTGTGGTTTACTGGCAAGGTTCAGGCTTGTCTGTTCCCACCAGTGGCTACTTGGCATTTCACTGACTCCGCCTTCTTTCTCCCAGCATTCAGTTTAGTCCCCCCCATCTCCATTCTGCCCTGTGCGGGCCCATGACAGCCTTTTATTAACCAATGGTATTCACATCATGCAGAGGGGAATCCCACATCACAATCCTAACAAAACATTGTAATAAAATTTATAAATTACCGTGTGTAGTGATTGACACCTGCAGGCCCAGCATTTAGGAACTGGAGGCAGGAGGATCAGGAATTCAGGATCACTCTGGACTACATAGTGAGTTTGATACCAACCTGGGCTACATGAGACCCTGTCAAAAACAAAAAACAAGCAAACAAAAAGCAAAAGCAACAAGCCAATAGAAAACCTGATGAATTATTTGTTGCTAGAATTTGCTCTTAAGATGTTTTGGACTGCAGTTGACTGTGGCTAACTGAAACTGTAGGGCCCATGACTCAGGGGCTCCTGTGCGGCTCAGCGGTGAGCCCCACTGTCATTGGTCCCCCTCCGAACCTCAGGGAGCAGGGAGTGCTTGGTGTCCAGCATGGAGACAGACCATCTGCCCGCAGAGTGCTGCAGGCTCCCTTCCTCTAATGACTCAGCTGATGTCCTTTGCACATGCCCTCAGGCTAGCGCCTCTGCCCACGGTCTTCCAGCCCCAGCCTCCTCAGGGCCGCTCTGGAACCTCAGCCTGGATGGCCTGCCTTGAGTTCCAACCGGCTCCTTATAGTTACACGCCAGTTTTTCAAATTGTGCTGGGTTTCTCCTGCCTTCCCAGTCAGATTCCATCTGGTGCCAATGCCCTTAGCGTATCAGGCTTCTTCCTGTTTGTTTTCTGGTTGGCAAACCTACCCTGCTTTTTGTTGTTGTCTGTCTTCTCGTCTGTCTTGTTCCTAGCAGCCCATGTCCAGTAGGGCTTAGCAAGCATAGGCACAGAGCTGGAGGCAACCCTAGCCTATTCTTTCCTGGCTTCATCCTCATTACACACTGTCCAATCTCTTGCGTGGATTTTCTAACTAACATAGCAAGCCCCTCAGACTCAGGCCCTGTGGTGGAGTGTGCAGGCCGTCAGATCTGCTCTGTTGCCTTGTTCTCCCATGCACCCAGGCCTTGTCTGAGCCACGCTAGCAGGTGCCCAGAGGTCGCTCTCCTCTTCCTCATTTGCTTCACTTGGCTGACTAGAAGGAGAGGTCAGTTATGGCCCTCCACTTCCTGTGACAGAAGTCCTGACCTGGGACAAGGTGACTTCATTGACTTTATTTGCACTTAAACATTGAAGGTTTCATTCTGGGCTCTTGTGGGGCACTACCAACCATTGTGAGTCCTGAAACCCGCGCTGTGGTGGGGAAACCCTCAGGCCACTGCATTCCAGACGCCTTACCCTTGCCTGGCCCAAAGACTTGAAACAAGGGTGGATTGTGCTGGACTGAGGGGCTTTCTCCCAGCCGGGACGCATTGGGGTGGAGACAGGCTTCCATTCAGTCTGTCCTTTCAGCCCTGTGGCATCTGGCCTCTGCTCATTGACTGGATGCTAATTGTGACTGCTCCCTCTTCTTCCCCATTTCTTTCTGAGGCCCAGGGAACTAGTGTGACACAGGCATGGGACCAGGGTGTAAGCAGACTGTGGGCAGGGGTGGGAGAGAACAGCAGCAGGTCAGGACACCATCTGAAAGAGGCTTGGACAAGACCTACCTTAAGCCCTGTGGAGGGGATCTCCTGGTCCAGACCTGTCAGACAGAAAACACCGTGAAAACAGAAGCTTTCTAGAATGTGGCTAGTGCAGCAGAGAAACGGAACTTTATAAAATGAGAAATAGTCCCGATGTTTTTATCTAATTTAAATTTAAATGGTGGCTACTGTATTGAACAGTGCAGCCCCACAGGGCTCCCAGAAGTGTGGGGTGGGGGCAGGGAGGCAGGTTTTGAAGTCTTATCTACTTCTGCAGAGTGCCCCCCCCCCAAGGCTGGGCCTGGTGGCATTTCCCCTGCCCTTCCGGAAGGAAGGAAGGTTGGTTCTCTCACGCATTTTCTCCACTTCACCAGCTCTGGAATCCCAATGCCCTAGGGACAACAGGTCCCTGGCGATGTGCCACCACAACTGGGGCAGTGCTTCCTTGCCAAGCATGACTTCTGCCCGGCTGGGTAACAGCACAGGTGCTCACACGCCCAGTGGGTCTGGCTGGCTGTGCACGTGGGGGCGGAGGGGTGGAGACCAGGTAGGCAAAGCAGAAGCCTTCTTCTCTTCCTTGTTACTTCAAAGGGTTCCAGAAACAGGCCCAGAAGTGAACATACAGATCTTCAAGCTCTGGCTTTGTTCACACCCCCACCCCCAACTGGGGAAACCTGAGAGTGTCTGGAGGGGCCTCTCTGAACTTTGAGAACACCCTGAAAGGCCTCCCTCAGGCTTTATTCATCAGTGTGGCTGACCCTTACGCTGGTTTCCCCTGATTCTTCTGTGAGAATAGAGAAAAGTGGTCATTTATAGGAAGAGAGCACAATACTTCACTATGCTCATTCTCCAATGGCAGCCAGACCGGCTGGGGTGTGGATTAGCGAATGTGTTGTTTAGTAGCCCCGAGTCTCCCCGAGATTGAGGCAGAGCGTGGAAGGCTTGGGAAGAGTGTCAGCAAGACTGGCCCTGGGCTTTGGGCCTTGTGGAACATTGGGAAAGCAGAGGCAATTTGGAAATCCCCAGGAGCTGAGGAAATCCCCAGCAGCCTAGCGTCCCCTGGACTCTCCCCTGGATCTGACCGCTTGGTTTTGGGACAGAGTTCTTGGCAGAGCAGGCAAAATGGTGTGTATAGGACTCTGGGCAGACCTTCGGATGTGTTAGGATGGAGTCTGGTGGGATGGAGGGTATGGGGAATGACTGATCCCTGACTCCGGCTGGTCAGTGATCTGTGGCTGCCCTCTCTTTGCCCACCGACTCACTGACTGCTTGTCTCAGCCTTCTCTCCACTATAAAACCCAAGGCGTCCCTTGAACCTTCCAACTGTAAACTCGGGTATTCATTCATTCAGTGTATTCCATCAGTAGGCACTTATTAAATGTCTTCTATGTGTTGGAACTATTTCGGGTACCGAGGATAAGTCAGTAGTGAAAAAAAATAAATGTAGGCGCCAGCCCATTTTTGCACCTTCTTTGCCGTCTCTCTCATGGGTAAAGCGAGAGGCCATCTTGCAGGCTGCAGCCCCCCTGAAGCCTCTGCTCCCCGGGACGCTTGTTGGAGGCGGGGGGGGGGGGGGGGGGGGGGGGGGGGGGCGCCCAGCAGAGGCAAAGAAGTTCGGTAGCCTCGGAGGTGCCTGCAGATCCATGAGAAGGGGAACGCTGCCCTCTGCCGGGCTGCGGTGGAGCTGCAGGGTGGAGCGGCTGTGGCGCTCCAAGCGCATGTGCTAAGCTTGGCTCCACCCTTGCGCTGGCGGCTGGGCGGAACAGGAAGTGCGGAGGTATTTCAGGGCTGAGGCTGAGCGTACCGCTTTTGAGAGCTCCTCGGGTATTGGACTTTGAGCCAATCCAGGTTTCCTTTTACCTGCCCCTACCCTCTTTGAGGTCATCTTTAGCCTTCTTAAAAGGAGCTTGGCCTCTTCCATTTCAGGATTCCCTGATCACTTTAGTGCATTAAATACGGAGACACCTCTGCTTTGGTGTTTTCTGTAAATACCGTCTTTAAGGCTGGTGTCGAGGAACCTCGGTAGTCCTCTGATGGGGTGCACCTTTCACCAGTGGTAGCTGGTACCCTCCTACCCAGGAAGCACAAGTTCTGTGGTCTCTCCCTAGTCCGTAGGGTGCTTGAAACAGGGCTCCCCACAACTTCCCTAAACAACGCGTTCCGTTTGCTTTATGTTATTGCATACTGCAAACTAGTAATACAAGCATTATGTAACTGGTGCTCATTTATGGAAACAGTGTTTATAGATTCTTTTTGTTTTGTTTGTTTGTTTTTCGAGACCAGGGTTTTGTGTAACTCTGACTGTCCTGGAACTCACTTTGTAGATGAGGCTGGCCTCAAACTCAGAGATCCACCTGCCTGCCTCTGCCTCCTGAGAGCTGGATTTAAAAAGCCTGTGTCACCACTACCCTGGTATATTCTTTTATTTTTAATGATTTATTTATTTTTATTTATGACTCAGAGGTTAAGGGTACTGACTGCCCTGCCAGAGGACCCGAGTTCAATTCCCGGCACCCATGTGACAGCTCACAACTGTCTATAACTCCCGTTCCAGAGTATCTGGCATCTTCACACAGATACACATGCACATGAAGTAAAAACAAATGAATCTTTAAAGAGAACCATGGTTTTCGTGTTTTGTACACTGCATCTTTTCTGATAAACCAGCCATCTGTGATACCATCACTTGTGTAGCTGAGTGAGGTCTCTGTGATCTGGAAGCCAGCCTGGAGTACTCATCCTAGTGAAATCCTGTTTTTAAAGACAAACAAGTAAATAACAAAACCCCCGGGCCAGAAAGTAATGGCATATGCCTTTAATTCCAACACTTGGGAGGCAGAGGCAGGTAGATCTCTGAATATGAGGCCAGCTTGGTCTACAGAATGGTTACAGTACAGCCAGAGATATACAGCCCTGTCTCAAACAACCAAAACAAAATTTTTTAAATAAATAAAAAAACAAACAAAAAACTCCCTTTTATGGCCTTGCTCCAAGCTGTCTGTAACATTTATCTAATTCTCCCTCTCCTCACCTAGAGACATTCTCAGCCCTTGAGTCTCCCCAGAATTTGCTTGGTGTCCCTTGCTGGAGGAGCACGTTCTCAATTCAGCTATAATAACTATTGGAGTGCGTTTCTTCCTTCCTCTGCTGGTCGTTTTTTGTAGGGAGAGACTTAGAAGCTAAGTCACCGTTTTGTGCCACTTACCCATCCTTGCATCAGTCCAGGGTGGATGAGTGATGTGGTTACAACAGCAAGCATCCCACCTCTGCCTGCTCCAAGGGCAGTCAGTGCTCTGGAGCTGGAAAAGACCCAGACCTGTGGTTCCCTGTAGTGTTCTTTGCGAGTCTAGCTGGTTGGGTTCACTGCATGGCTAGCTGGATGGCCAGATTCCTCGGCCTCTCACAGCTTCCCACCAGGCTTCCCACGGCTCTGCTTAGCCACCAAGGGGGCCAAGGACTGCTCCCCTCATGGCAGGGCAGAGTACTAAAGCTCTGGCTCCATGTGGATCCTCTTTACTCAGCCCCATCCATCCAGCTTATTATTGTTATTATTCTAGATGAGTTGGGTAAATCCAGTGTTGAACACCTACTGTGTGCTTAGTGCTGGAGAGTAGGGTGGTGTTGAGCAAGTCTTCCAGGAAAATATAAAATTAAATATGCCCCCAGCACCCACAGCCAGAAGAGTGACTCATTCAAGTTTGTCCTGTGGGTAGAGGGAGCTGTACTTGTTCTTGAACATAGGGTTTCAGGCATACTAGGCAAGCACTGAATGACAGCCCTTCAAAAAATTCATTTTGCTGAGTAAAAACAAGTTTATTAGGGGTTACTTACAGAGTGATGGACACTGGACAGTTGTGTCTTCCTGAAGTCACCAATCTGTCCCGGTACCAAGGTCCATGTTTATCTGCCTCTAGCCTGCAACAGAATTGTTATAAAGCTGGGCTGCGTGTGCCACCCACTGTAACTCCAGGGCTGGACGACAGAACGGTAGAGCAGAGTCTGGAGTAGGTGTGACAGGTCTCTCTTTGGACCGCCAGCTCCCAGATGATGACATGAGACTTTTTACTAATTATGAAAGCTTAGGCTTGTTCCCAACTAGCTCTCTTAGCTTAAACCAACCCGTTTCTATAATCTATGTTCTGCCACGCGGCTCGCTTCCTCTCCTCAGTACTGTACATCCGACTTCTTCCCTGACTGGCTGCCAAATCGCCACCTCGCCACCTCAGTTTCTTCCCAGAGTTCTTTTTTTTTTTTTTATATTTATTTATTTATTACGTATACAATATTCTTTCTGCGTGTATGCCTGAAGGCCAGAAGAGGGCACCAGACTCCATTACAGATGGTTGTGAGCCACCATGTGGTTGCTGGGAATTGAACTCAGGACCTTTGGAAGATCAGGCCATTCTGTAGTGGTAAGAGCTGCGGGGCTGCATCCCCGGCACCCCGGCCGCCAGCTAGCTTATGCCCCGAAATAACAACACACAAACTGTATTCATTTAAACACTGCTTGACCCATTAGCTTTAGCCCTTACTGGCTAATTCTGATATCCCGATCAACCCATCTCTAATAAACTGTGTAGCACCGGTCCAGCCCCTCTTCCCAGAGTTCTTATCTCTGCCTAGAAGTCCTGCCTAGCTATTGGCTGTCTAGCTCTTTATTAAACCAATCAGAAGGTGCCTTAGGCAGGTGAGGAAGGATAGAGACACATCTTCACACAGTGTGATCAAATATCCCGCAGCACATGTGTGTACTCCATGCTTGCTCTTAGCAGGGCTTCTGGTGATCTCGGCCAGCACCGTCCAGCCGTGGGAAAGATGGCTGGTTTTTGTTGAATGGCGTGTAGGCGGCATAAAGGAGGCAGAAAGTGGTCCTTATGGGAGAGCAGGCTTAAACATAGTGGTTATCAATTGATAACCGTTCTGAACATTAATTTAGGCTCCATAGTCATCGCATACACACAGTAAACTTCAATGAGTTCAACTATATGTTTGTGCAAGAAATTATATTGGCCTTAAATTATGAAAGTAGTACTTTGTGTATTTTTATTATGTGTTGTACACACTGTACATTGTGCTTCCGTGGCGATATATTGTATAGAATGGGTACAGTGGTCCCCTTCATCCACAGATGTGTTCCAAGACCCATAGTAAATGCCCAAAAGCTTGGCTAATACCAAATCCTAGAGCTAACTTTTCTCCTGTATGCATACCTATGGTAATGTTTAAGTTATAAATTAAGCACAGTAAGAGATTAACAGTAAGTAATAAAATAGCTGCAATAACAACAATATGCTGTAATTAAAGGTTACTTAATGTCAACTCTCTCAGAAAGCCTTTCCATGTTATCACCTATAGGATGCAGTTTGCAGCTTCTCTTTGGCACGTCTGGGTTGCTGGCTCCAGGGCTCCCCACTTTAGGGGCAGTTTTGTTTTGTTTTTTCTTTTTTGAGACAATGTTTCTCTGTAGCTTTGGAGCCTGTCCTGGAACTCACTCTTGTAGACCAGGCTGGCCTTGAACTCCCAGAGATCCGCCTGCCTTTGCCCCCCAAGTACTGGTGGGATTAAAGGCGTGTACCACCATGGCCCAGCTAGGACTGTATTTTTTTTTTTCATTTAACAGTTCTGGTGATTGAACCCAGGGCTTTGAGCATGGCGAGCAAGTACTCTGCCACTGAACTGCCTTCCCATCTCCGGGATCATTATTAAGTAGAATTATTGTTCTTGATATTGTTAGACTTATCGAACACAGCCCCGGGATCCTGTGACAGACAGCCTCACAGCTAGGATGGCTACTCAGTGACTCTTGGACAGATGGCATTTGTGTCATGGACTCATGTCTTGGTTAGGACAGAGTAGGATGATGGGAAATTTCATTGTGTTCCTCAGAACAATATGCAATAAACTTCTAAGAACTGTTTTTTTTTTTTTTTTTTTTTGGCATCATCTAATATTTTCAAACCGTGGTTAATCTCAGACACCTTGAAGTCTGGACCAGGAAGCTACATAGAGAGGGGTTGTATACACAAAATCACAAACGCTCTATTTGCTGAGCCATTTTAGGGGTTTTAGGAGATTTATTTATTTATTCTTTTGTGGGGGGCATGTTTTGCCTACATGTATGTCTTTGCACCATGTTTGTGCCTGGTGCCTGTGGAGGCCAGAAGAGGGCTTAGGATCGAGACTGGAGTTATAGATGGTTGTGAGCCACCTTGTGGTGCTGAGACTTGAACCCAGGTTCTCTGCAAGAGCAGCAGCTTGTGGTCTTCACTAGTGAACCATCTCCTGGGGAGTTTTGACTGGATCCTACTTTTTTACTACATGATGACTGTAGAGTCAGAATCGTACATAATGTGTGACTCTCCATATGCGGTAGAATACCAACCCAAGTGTAACCAGGAGCCCCTGTGTGCGGTGTGTAGATACAGACACGGTGAGGGCTGTGGTTTCAAATGATAATTTTGTGATGTTAATTATGGTGTTACCACCTACAATTTAATTTGTCAAGCATAGGCTAAAATATGTGCCGTCTTCTATCCTCACAACAACCACACACAGCAGGAACTGTAAGGAGTGGGATAATTCTGTCTTAGATCAGACGGCAAGAAAGAGGCTGAGCCGGGTGGGACTCGGCCCCAGGGGTGCTGTTGCAGCATCCCTTTTTGCACTGTACTTCGGGGTGGGCCATTTATTTGTTTGTTTGTTTGTTTTGTTTTGTTTTTGAGACAGGGTTTCTCTGTGTAGCCCTGGCTGTCCTGGAACTTGCTCTGTAGACCAGGCTGGCCTCGAACTCACAGAGATCCACCTGCCTCTGCCTCCCGAGTGCTGGGATTAAAGGCCTATGCTGCCACTACCTAGCCAGCCTTTTGTTTCTTGCTTTTCCTTACATGTAAGAAATGTCTCCTAAAGAAGGCAGAGCAATGGGTGGGTCTCTAGGAACGGGGAGAGCTGGGCAGGACGGGGTAAAGGCCGAGGATAAGTGGACCGGGCAGGTTCCACATGATGACCATGCTCGGAGGCAGGGGGAGCTGCCCAGGCCTGGTCTGACTGGCTGTGGAAGGATGCATGACTGCAATGATGTTCTTGGTCTCACTATGATGGGGAACGTGTGGGCAGCATCTGCACAGCAGGCCTGACTGTGGTAGTTGGTGAAACCCAGTGGGCTCCGGGGTCTCGGGCTGCTCTCTCTCACCTAAGAGTCTGCCTTTTTCCTGGGGGAAGTGAGACTACTTTGGGATGATTTCCCTGTGTAAGCAAACGGCTCAGAGAGCTGCCAGAGCCAGTCATTCCCATAGGGGAGAGGTACAGGTGGGAGCACGGCTGCTGGTAATTCAGAGCAAGACTGCACCCCGATCACCCAGATGTCATCTGGGGTACTGCTGAAGCAGGCGGCAGCCACAATCAAAGATGCTAAGACTCTGTTTGAAAGCCCAGAGTTTGCGCTTAGCAGAGGACCTCCTCTTGTTCTGCCCTGGGCACTCCTTTCCCAGGCTGGCTGTGCTTCTCGGGCCTTTGCAGAAGTCTTTATTGGAAGGAAGTGAGGCTACTGGATGCAGGCATGCTGTCAGGTGAGGGACAGCCTGACATAGTTCCAAACAGAAGATCCAAAAAGCAAGCACACAGCTGCGAAGGGTGCCTGGCCTTCCATGTGCATGTATGCCTTGAGTTGAGCTTGGTGGCAGTCCCCGTTGGGGCCGATACCCTCTGAGAGAGCCTGTGTTGTTGGTGGGGCAGGAACCAAGCTGTGTCATGTCAGGTAGTAAGGCCCAGAGCCATCCTAGTGGGGACAGTGTACCTTCGGTATAAGAGGGTGTGGAAATGGATTGAATATGTGAGGGAAGAGGGTGTAGATCCCCTGTAACTGGAGTTACAGGCAGTTGTGAGCTACCACGTGGGTTCTGGAAATTGAGCCTGAGTCTCTGGAAGAGCAGCAGGTGGTCCTAACCACTGAGTCACCTCTATAGCACCCGCACCCCCTTTTAGCTTCCTAGTAATCTCAGGATATAAGGATAGTTAAAGTTTACTGAAAGGCTAATATACTAGACAACATTTCCCATTTTTCCCCAGTGCCAGGCATTCAACTCGGGGCCTGGCAGGTGCCCGGCAAGTGCTCTTCTGCTCAGTTACATCTTCAACCTGGAGCTAACCAGTTCAGCTAGATTTGCTGGCCTGCAAGTCCTGGGGATCCTCCTGTCTCATGCCTTCTAGCAATGGGAGTATAGGCATGTGCTATTGTGCTTGACAACTTTTCTCTGTATAAACAGTCCTGGTTGTTCTGGAACTAGCTCTATAGACATATTCTGATTTTTAATGTGATGGGTATTTTGCTACATATCATGGAAGCCAGAAGAGGATATTGAATCCCCTGGAACTATAGTCGCAGATGGTTGTGAGCTGCCATGTGGGTGCTGGGAATTGAACCCAGATCCTCTGAAAGAGCACTCTTCTCTCCAGAGCTGTCTCTCCAGCTTCTGTGCCTGAGTCTTTCCATGGATGCTGGAGATCTACCTCAGGTCTTCATGCTAGTACAGCAAGCCTGTTACTCACTAGGCCATCTCTCCATCTTCACTTCAAAGTTTGTTTTAGACTGGGCAATGGTGGCGCACACCTTTAATCCCAGCACTCTGGAGGCAGAGGCAGGAGGATCTCAGTGAGCTCAAGGCCAGCCTGGTCTACAGAGCGAGTTCTAGGACAGGCACCAAAGCTACAGAGAAATTCTGCCTCAAAAAAACAATAATAATAATAATAAAAGTTTGTTTTAGATTTATTTATTATGTACTTACTTTAGACAGGGTTTCACTGTGTAGCTCCTGAAGCTCACTATGTAGACTACTAGGCTTTCCTTGAATTCACAGAGCTCCATCTTCCCCTGCCTCTAGAGTGCTGTGATCAATGGCATGTACCCTGACACCTAGATTATTGATTTTTCTTTTATGTGTATAAATGTTTTGTGTATATGTATGTATGTGTATCATACATACATGTGTGTATGTGCATCAACACCCATGTGTGATGCTCCTGTAGTTTGGAGCAGAGTATTGGATTCTCTGCAGCTGGAATTACAGATGTTTATGAGCCATCATGTGGGAACCAAACCTGAGGTCCCTTGCAAGAATGAGTGCTCTTAACCCCTGAGTCAACTCTCCAGCTCTCCCCACCCCTTTTTAACATAACAGCATTTACTTTTTTTTTAACCTTTAACTTTTTTGGGGGAGGGGAGTAAGATGTTGGATCCCCTGGAGCTGCAGTTACAGGCAGCTGTGATGACCTGGGCCTGGGTGCTGGGTCCAACTCTGGTCTGGGCCTCGGGAAGAGCAGGACATGATGTGTGTTTGAGAATGATTTCTCCAGCTCCTGTCGTTGGGCCTTAGTGTGGGTTCTAGAGTTTGCACTCGTCCTTTTGCTTACACAAGTGTTTTTGCTCACCGAGACATCACAGCTGTTATTTACACTTTGTTTACAGGTGCCCTTCTCCAGGTGCTGGGGACGGAGCCCAGGAACTCAGGCGTGCTAAATAAATATTCTTTCAGGGCTGGAGAGATGGCTCAGAGGTTAAGAGCATTGACTGCTCTTCCAGAGGTCCTGAGTTCAATTCCCAGCAACTACATGGTGGCTCACAACCATCTGTAATGAGATCTGGTGCCCTCTTCTGGCATGCAAGCATACATGAAAGGAATGTTGTATACATAATAAATCTTTAAATAAATAAATATTCTCTCACTGAGCCCCATCCCCAAACTGGGCGGTGTTTTCAGAACTTCGTATGCACTAAGTCTTTTACCCTATGCTAACTCTGTGCCGTAGGTACTATTATCCCCCCTTCTCAGATGAAGGAAACTGAGCTATAGAGTGCTCACTCCGTGTAGTTACTCTGTGAAAGAACCACAACCAACTCTGAAGGGTTTCTCTTTAACTGTGGAGCACTGTGAATGATTCCTTCCAAGCAGTAGTTCTCAGACTCCAGTAGGCATCAGAATCACCAGGGTCTCAGGCTTCAGTGGGCATCAGAATCACCAGGGTCTCAGGCTTCAGTGGGCATCAGAATCACCAGGGTCTCGACTGAAGTCACAAGTGCTGGGCCCCATGTAGTGCTCTAGATTCAGGAGGTAGGGGTGAGGTGTTAGCATCTCTAACCAGTTTCCAGTTGGTGTGGATGCTGCTGGTCTAGGGACCACACTTTGAGAACTCTTTTCTATCAATTCTATACTTGCTTCTTATTGACTGGGAAATAGTATGAGCATAATTTTCATTGTAGAGATGAGGGGAATTAAAGTCACCTGCCCATGGCTACATAACCCACCCACCAGCCCACC
>NW_026068174.1:5117983-5253740 GCF_014885135.2 Alexandromys fortis | reverse complement strand
AGAGAGAGAGAGAGAGAGAGAGAGAGAGAGAGAGAGAGAGAGAGAGAGAGAGAGCAATTGATTCTCTCTCTTCTCATCTCTCATTATGAGGCGGTATCAGGAGGCCTCAGCCTGATATCTGGTTCTCTGCCGTGGACCTTACAGAGCTGCTGCGTGGCCGCTGCCTGGACCTAGTTGAGATCAGCCTCATGTCACGTTGGATGCAGGGTTAGTGTCTCCATACACTAATTAGACAGCATAGTTAGGTGTATGACTGAAGTGTTCTCAAGTCCACTGCGCTGTGATGGCCTTCATGCCTGCTAGTATGTGTGATTTGAGAGAGCCTGCTCGTGCTAGTCTCAGCCTTGGCCTGTGGGGCCGGGGGCTGCAGGTCTCAAATTCCTCTGCTATTTTTAGGGGCCGTATCAGCCCAGCTGTCCAGGAGCCTGAGTGTGTGTCAGAAGGAAAGTGCCACCCTTTCTGTCTTCGGTCCCTAACCCCAGGACACTGACTGTCTCATCCCATACCCTTATTTGAATAGCCCCCTTTCCCCTCCACCTAGACCCCATTGCTCTCTGGCTGTGGGCATACCTGGTACCTGCAGTCCTCCAGCCTCTGCTGTCTCCACAGCCCTGGCAGGGTTGGGCAGCTGCAGCGGGAGGGGCCTGGGAGAGGGAGGGGACCAGGGGCGGGGCTGCAGCCTGTGCTATTTTGAGCAGCTAACGGGAGCAGCAGAGAGAGGAGACTCCTTGCTCTGGGCTGCTCCAGGCCAGGCCATGCGGGTGAGTGTCCTTCTGACCCCCAGCCCCGGAAATGTCCTGGGATCCCCATAGTGTTTCCTCATTTAGAAAAGGAAGATGTCTTGTTATTTCCCCAGATGTGGTAGTAGATGGCGAGGAAGGGGTGGCGCCGCCCTGGGGCTCCTCTCTCAGTTACTCGGCTGAAGGGGTAGTACACAGCTCCAGCTGCCTCAAAACCTCTAAGAGGCAAGCCACATATCTTGCCTGACTCACGATCTGGGGAGCGTTGGTGGGGAATCGTCTTCTAAACCTCAGTTTCCTGGGGCTGATCCGCCACCCCGCAGACGAGGCATGTCTTGCCCACAGTAATGATTGCTATGGAGGCTTTTATTCTTCCAAAGCCCGAGCCCAAGCATCTCTTTGGAGACTTTGGTCCTGCTTTGGGCTGGTATTGTTACCCCTTCTCCCCTCTTACTCTAGACAGAAAAAGGCGCTTGACAGGGGATGGTCCTTGAAGTTGGCTGGAGTCTTCTTGCTATCTTCAGGAAGAGCCCAGCATGGCCTCTTCTGTTCCCGTACCCGGGATACTTAGAAGGGACACATGTGGCATCTCAGGGATGTCTTGTCTGTGAGCCTCTTTTTATTTTAATTTAAAGAAACCTTTTTATTTTCAGTTTTGTGTGTTTGTGTGTATATGTGTCTATGTGCACGTGCGCATGCGCGCCCGGCGTGTGTTCAGAGGTCAGAGGACAACTTGTGCAAGTTAGTTCTGTGCCTCCACCATATGAATTCTGTGGACCAAACTCAGATCCTCAGGCTTGGCATCAAGTGTCTCTACCTACTGAGCCATCCTCCCTGCACATGGCTCTCTTTTAGCAGAGATTATTCCAGAGAAGTAAGTTCCTTAAAAAAGCAAGTGAGGAGAGACATAGCTGCCTCCCAGGCCACCCTGCCCTCTTCCCTCCCCTCTATTCCCCCAGTCACTAAGGGTAAGGTTTTCAATTGAGTCAGCAGTTGGCAGAGTGTGGGCTGGCCTAGTGTGGAGGTGTAGCAGGAGCCTGAGATGTGCCCATAGTGTTTGTATCTCTCCATTCCCAAGGAATTGCCCTGTCCTGGCTCCCAAACTGGCACCGTTGTAGAGGTGTGTGTGGTCAGAGCAGGGTGGTGCCTGAGAGAGCTCTTCACTCTGTGAGCGGGCTGCTTCCTGCTCTGTTCTGGCCTACTCCCCACCCCCTCCTGATACCCAGGCCACCAGTACCTTGACTGTCACAGATTCAGGGCCATGGGAAATGATGTTAGCAGGATGGCAGAGTGCCCTGCAGAGAAGCCTTGAGTGTCCGCAGGGAGGGGAGGCCTCCAGCAGGCCTGTCTGTCTGTCAGAGGAAGCCCTGGCCCTTCTGCAACTGCAGGAAGCCATCCCAGCGCACCTGCTTCCTCCCGGCTGGTGGGCAGTGGCCCAGGGTTCTCTGCTGCTTTCTCTTCCGCCCTGCAGTGGGGGAGGGCTCTGGCTAGAGCTGACCCTGAGGGCTAGCTCCTTTTCCTTTCTTCCTCTGGCTGACTGACAGTGTGGCCTTCAGGCCCTTCCCTGCAGTTCCCCTCCACTAAAGAAGCTCTTTGAAGAGAGTACTCAGGTCATGAGTGGAGAGCCAGGTCTTCGATGGAAACCACTGCTTCCTACCCAAGCTGTTGCTGCTGATGTGGACAGCCCATGATGGGGAGGTTTAGGGGAAGGCTGGCCACTTTTCCTTAAAGTAAGCCCTAAAGGCTTGGTAAAGGACAGATCTGAGTGTGAGGCCCTGGGAAAGTCACATGATCCTCTGGGGCTCCTTTTGCTTATTTGTAAAACAAAACTCATGTCTGCTTCAAAGGGATGTTGTGAGCCTCAAATGGGACAATGTTTGTTGGGGCAACACAGTGCCTAGCGCCAAGAAGATGCTCAGTAAAGATGTGCTGTCGGGGCTGGGTGCGTTGCTCAGTGGCAGACTGGTTGTCCAGCGTGTGTGAGGCCTGGTGCTGATTCCCCAGCACTGCAAACAGGACGTTCCTGCTGCTGTTATTATTTCTTTCCTTCTCCTTCATTCCTTTCTCCACCCCTATTGCTTAGTTAGGTGGTGCTCACTTGAGATTGTCCAGGAGAGTCTCCTGAGATCTGCCTTTTGTGCCTCAGAATGGGATGAAGAGAGAGGAGATGGTTCTGGGCTTCCTTGAGAAGGAAGAGCACAGGGGGACAGGCTGGGGGACTTATCTTGGCTACTGATGTTTTGGTTCCTTCTAGACACAGTCTCTCTTTGGGAGTTACTTGATGCTCTTGGGGCTTGGATGCCTGGCTTAGACACATAGGCCTTAACATATCTGCCCGGACTGGGCATTCCTGGACTGAGGGGCTACCCAGTGGATAGGATTATTCTTAGGGTCTTTGAGCTCCCCTTTTCTTTCCTTCTTAATTTCTTTCTTTCTTTTTATTTAAGATTTATTTATTTTTATGTGTATGTTTTGCCCACACATATATCTGTGTCAGATCCCCTGGAACTGGAGTCATAGACAGTTGTGAGCTGCCATGTATGTGGGTGCTGGGAACTGTGGTACTATGGGAGAGTGGTGGGTGCTGGGAACTGTGGTATTATGGGAGAGTGGTGGGTGCTGGGAACTGTGGTATTATGGGAGAGTGGTGGGTGCTGGGAACTGTGGTATTATGGGAGAGTGGTGGGTGCTGGGAACTGTGGTATTATGGGAGAGTGGTGGGTGCTGGGAACTGTGGTACTATGGGAGAGTGGTGGGTGCTGGGAACTGTGGTACTATGGGAGAGTGGTGGGTGCTGGGAACTGTGGTACTATGGGAGAGTGGTGGGTGCTGGGAACTGTGGTACTATGGGAGAGTGGTGGGTGCTGGCACGGGGGAGAGTAAAACCCAGCCTCGACTCCCTGAATGACAGGCGCCTTTGAGGCTGAGGGTAGACAGACTCTCAGCAGATTTCTCCCCTTTGAGAACAAATGCCTCTAGCTTTTTTTTTTTCTTTTTTTATTGACTATTTAGCCATCCTTACAATAAAAACAAGCAGTAAGTAACAAACGCACAGCAAAATAAACAGCAGGTGCGTCCATTGTGTCTAATTCACGCCATTCCCAAAATTATCATGATCACCCATTTGCATGCTATTTATGTTCTGGTTCCCTTTGATTGATGTCATTTTGTGTGGAATTTTCCATATGGTTTCATTGTCCACATCTTTGTCGGTTTAAATGGCAGCACAGCCATGTGTTGGGCTGAAGCCATCGTTTTCCCAACCGTCTCTGATTCTAGTCCCGTGGGTTGTTTGCAGTTTGAAGTTGTTTTGTGGAGCGCATCTATGAAAAAATGCTTGCATGAGCTTGTGGGGTCTCTTTGTCTCTTGGAGTCAGCTCGTTGGACATACATTCCTGCAGATGGGCTGGCTGGACCAGAAGATGGTGCATTTCAGCCAGGCTCCGCCTTTCTCAGCTGGGCCCCAGGCATGGAGTTTGCTCTCTATTCATGGTTGCTAAGTTGGGAATACACCTCTCCTGTTTGTGGCACGCCTCTGAGAATCAGCATGGACAAGCCTTATTCTCTGTGGTCTATATGCGGGAAAGAGCTTTGGGCCAAAACCCTGCCCCCACCCGTCTCCAGTATCTTCATGTGACAAACACTTGTGTCTAATGGTGTGAAGGGTAAGAGAGAGTACTGCTAGGAGGGAATCCTCGTGAGAGAATGACATAGTTACCAAGACCCCTCCTGGCTGGGGACCTCTCGGCAACTCCCCCTTTCCCTCCCCCGTAAAGTGGGCTGCTGCCAGGAGAGAGAGGGATGAAGTGCCTGGCCTGGCCTGGCTCAGAACGCTCAGCAGTGGCGGTTTCCTTCCCTTTCTTCCAAGGGAAGAGGTCAGAAATGACACAGAGAGAGAGGTGGCCAGGGCCTCAGAAGGCGATGGGGACATACTGGAGTCTCCCTTTTACAAGTTCAGAAACTCGGTTTGCAGGGCCCACGTGGTTGAAGGAGGCAGGAACTGACTCTGCCAGCCGTCCTCTGATCACACGCGTGTGCACACACTCTCACATACACACATACATAAACAAAGAAACAAGGTTGAGGCATGATTGAGAAAGACATTCTGATATCAACCCCTGGCCTCCATACTTTTCTGTGTGGGTGAGTGCACACCCGTGAATAGATGGATGGAAGAAGGGAATGATGAGTGGACGGGTAAATGAGGGAGCTGATGGTAAATACCTCGTATAGGGCCCATCTTGGTGTGGGCATTCCACATTCAGTAATCGGTGTGAGAAATTGCTGAAATTCCTGGAGCAGAAATGTGTCTGAGCAAGAGTCCTTTGCTCTGGGTACCCCTTTCTCCACAGCAAGTCCTTAGTTCTAGGAGAAATATGTTTTTGTATCTGGGGTGACTGTTACAGAGGCAATGCCACCAGCTCTGTTCTCTATTGGGTGAAGATAGATTGCTTCTGGGCCCGAGCTGTGGTAAGGAAGAGAGGAGAGATTTGGAAGGTTCTTTCCCAAGGCATGGAAGCGACAGTGTCCTTTGGGGATCCCTACCTGCTGTCAGCGTGAGGCTCCCTGGAGCAGCTGGAGCAGAGGGAGGAGCCAGATGTCCTTCTGGGTCAGATGGGATCTCCCTAAACAATAGGAAAACTTGGCTGTGAGTTCAAAGAGCAAATGAGTTAATTAAATAAATTTAAAGCTGGCAGCATATTGGCTGGACAGTAAGACAGAAGTCACCAGAACCAGTTAAAAATGGTGGAGAGGGCTGGGCGGTGGTGGTGCACACCTTTAGTCCTAGCACTCGGAGAGAAGAGGCGGGCAGATCTGTGAGTTCCAGGCTAGCCTGATCTATATAGTGAGTTTCAGGACAGCCCTGGCTACACAGAGAAACCCTCTCTTAAAAAACAAAACAAAAACTGTAAGGACTAGGGCATAGCTCCTAGGTGGAGCCTTTGCTTAGTACGTGTGAGGCCCTAGCTTTCATCCTTACTTAGCATTTCCAAACAAAACCAATTTCTATTTATTCATCACTGTCAATTATAGGAATAAGCAAGATCTCCAGTTCCATTGACTCGAAGTGATTCTTTAGTGACACATCTCCTGGGCAAGGGCACACTCTGGTGTCGAGGGTCAGGAGGAACAGCAAATGGGAGAGTTTTGCCACCCTATACACCTCTCTTTTCTGGAAGGTTTCTGCCTCCTGGAGAATCAAGGGCCTGGGCAGCTCTCCACCCGCCAACCCCTACAGTGCTGGATGTGGGAATGACTTTATCCGTTGTCTAGACCAGTCTGGCCCCTGCTTCTCCAGCAGGCCCAGTGAGGTGAAGAAGCTTTATCTGAGGATGCATAGCTCCCCAATCTAGATGTTCTCACCCTGACCCCGTCTAGATGTTCTCTGCCCTGTACACAGTCTAGACTTTCTCGCCCTGAACACAGTCTAGACGTTTTCACCGTGTACCCAGTCTAGACGTTCTCGCCCTGTACCCCTTCTAGACGTTCTCGCCCTGTACCCCTTCTAGACGTTCTCGCCCTGTACACAGTCTAGACGTTCTCTGCCCTGTACCCACCTTGCTTTTCTTTTCTTCCAGCAGTTCATTCCTCATGCTGAAGAGTGTGACCTGGGTTTGTGATCTTCCTTCCTTCCATCTTCCTTTCCTCTTGTCACCTACAGCATTTGTCCCAGCGGGTCCTGACCCTTAGGAAGACTCGGAGTCCCTGAGAGACCCTGCCCCTATTTCTTCTCTGACTCAGGGTGCAGGCTGCCTTCAGCACTATGGCCTTTTCATCACGATTTGCCTTTTGGGAGCAAAAGGGAAGTTGAGTTTCAAAATCTTGGTTCTCTAATGTGCTTGGCATGGTGAAGCTAGCAATGGATTGGAGCATGTGTGTGCATTTGGGGGCACAGTGGCTTTTGGGAGCCCTTTTCTGTCTGGATGAGCCCCTGTGCTGAGTCACTTTCCTCCCTGCGCTCCACCTCTGTAAGCTGAGCTGCCTTTTGTGCCACCGCTCCACACCCTACTACAGCCTGTGGCTCAGACTCAGCCCTGGGACTGTGGGGTTCTGGGAAAGGCTCGGCCTTGATGCCTTGGGAACTCAGATTCCCCGAGTCTGGGGGCTGAGGTGGGCAGAAGAAGAAAGGAGCTGAGAGTGGGGGCACCAGGCCAATTGGCATCTGGGTCCGGAGAGTAATTCAAGCTGTGGCAGCCTTGGGCATGCCTTTGTGCATATGCACAGTCTCTGGCTGGACAATGACCTACAGCAGCCAGAACCTTGGGGGAGGGGCGTGAGTCAGCCTGAGGCTAAATCTAGAGCTGAGCTCAGACCTGAGCCCAGTGTCCCAGACACTTTGGTGGGCAACCAAGGTTCCCAATGCCTCCCCTTGGACAACCGTTTGGGACCCCAAACACAAGCTACTGGAGAAAGGACAGGTTTGGAGCTGGTGAGGGTTTCAGAGTGAACTTAGAATCTGGGTCATATCTGAAACCAAGCTAACAGCACTGTGCGCACTAATGGAAGTGTCTGTGTGGTTTGGGAATACTTGCTATCCTCTAACCTGTGTGCCTGGGGGCTAATGCATGGTGATTTCTGTGGGGAGGGGTGAGGAGGGCAGCAGGTGCTGACCTAGCTACCCTGCATATATCCTCTTTACCCAGCCCTTCCCTTCCCCTTCTCTGCACAGACCCGTTTCTGAAGTAGAAAGGTTATTTTTTCTGTGAGTTTTTGCCAGCCTCCCTCTGTCCATGTCAGGGAGAGCTAAGTGAACTCTGGACCCATTGAATATGCTTCGTGGACAAGATGCAGCTTCAGTACCGCAGTGGCCATCATGCTGGACAGTGTCCAGGCACTGCTAATTGGAGCTCAAAATTGACCACGGACCCTGGTTGAAAATGGACAGCCTCACTTTGCTATTGGATAATTGATTCTGGATGTTGCTAAGGTCGCCTGTCTCCCCTACTGTGCTGGGAAAGCAAGGCAGGCTGAGGGTGCTGTGGGCTTAGGGACAGAGCTGCCTGGGGAAAGAAGGACCACTAAATTTCCTGGGTCTGCCTGGGCTTTAGGAGGGAGAGATGCTGAGAAGATCTAGAAGGGCAGGCTCTTCTGACAGTGGGGCCTGCACCTTGGAGTCCATTCTCAGCCAGTCTCTGAACAGGAGGAACCTTGAAAGCATCTACATAGCGACATCCTCAGTCTTTCCCCAGACAGCTATGGCCTGCTGTTTCCCCTGACTGCACCTTTTGTCTGACTCAGGCTACCCGCTCCTGCTGTAGCACAAACCCTGACCCTAGTCAGGCATGTCTCTTTCCCCCATACCTCACCTGATCTTGGGGTTCCTTCCTCCATCTGCATGGCTGGCAATTTTGTGACCCCCCAAGCCATGATATGGACTTCTGACAGCCCCAGTGGGCTGGCCACTGAGCCCCCCAGCATCCTTAGCTTTTACTTCCATGAAGACTCTTAGTTCTTAAAACACTGTCTCTGCACGGTTTCAGTCATAAGTAAAAGCTATGCCTTCCTCAGACACCCCCCCCCCCAGCCCGGCACTGCTCTGCTTCTCAGGGAAAGACCCCTCCATCTTTTCGTCCTAGACTTGAGTAGCAGGTCTCCCAACTTGAACCTGCCAGTGACTTCTCTGTCTGCTCCCTTAGGTTAAGGAGGAGGACAAATCTCTGGCAAAACCTGGCCCTCCTGGCAAAGAGGAAGGGGCCGTAAGTGCTTCCCTGAGATGTGTGTGTGTGTGTGTGTGTGTATGCATGTTTGTGCACATGTACATGAGTATGGGTGTGTGCACATGTCTCTGATGGGTTGGCTTCATCCCTTCCATTGTTGCTGGTGTGGTTAGAGGGAATTATCAGTAATGGGGTACAAAGTGCAATGTGTGTGTGTGTGACTCTACTCCGGGTGTATGGAGTGGGGGGTAAGCCATGGTGCTTCGGGGCCCACCCCTCTGTCTTCCCTCCGGCTCCCTTTAGTTGCCTTCCTTCAGCTTTGGTTTCTTGGACCCTCTGGGCAGGTGGGATTAGGTGGGTAAACTCTCAGGTCAGTGAGCACTGACAAAATGAGAGCTCAGCTGTTGGGACTCTCAGCCTGCACGGGGTGGCCCGAGACAAGGGCACAGAGGGATTCTCTGCAGCTGCCACTGCCGCTGCCGCTTCCACTCCACCCCACCCCTCAGCTCTCTCAAGCACATCCCGGAGGCTGCCCACAGCTGCCCAATGTCCCCAGCCCCCTACCACCTTGAGACAGAGGCCTTGAAGAAAGCTGGACCCATACAGGGTGAGGGGAACACATCTTCTGAGCAGTAGTCCAGATGTGTCCAAGAGAGGATGCAGTCATTGCCAGGGTGGGCAAACTGGAGCACGAATGCTTCCTCGCCCCAAATGATAGCTGTCCTGGCTGCCCCTACTTCCTGGGATGATTTGATTAGCCAGGCATGTGGCTTCCTTTGGCCCTGTAAACTGTCCTGGAGGGCCAAGGCTAACCTGTGGTTTCAGATATGTGAGGAAGATTCTTTTTTTCTTTTTCAAAAATAGCACGTAAAGTACTTAGGGGAGCGTCTAGCAGGCAAAATACTATGTATGTGTTAGCAATTACGGTCATGACGTCATCTTCACTGAGGGGAGAGGAGGGAAGCCAGGAGTCGGAAGGGAGAAAGACCTGGCAGTTGGTGCCATGGCCAGCTCCACAGTACCCTGACATGCCCCAGAATACTCTTGGCCTACAAAGCTTCAGAAGAGCCACAGTCCAGCCCCCCTCCTTCACCGCTGCAGCAGAACCTCCCTAGAGCAGAGGCCTGGGCTAAGGCCTCTGACTCAGCTGTGCTAGGCAGTGAGGTGCCCTCGGCATGTGGTCGGTCTGTCATCTGTGAGCCTGTAGCCAGGCATGGCAGCTAGATCGTCACAGCAGTGTGATCTAAAAATCATAGCCGCTGGGGGATCGAGACCTGAGCTACGGCTTGGTGAGTAGCACGTCACTGGTCGGCCCTGAAGTGACCTGAATCCTCCCCAGGCAGTGTGGCTAGCCTTGCAGGAAACTCTGCCCTGCCATTAGCCATTATGGCCTTCCCAGTGGCCACCTCAGCCAGTTCCTGGCAGAGTGTCAGGGAGGGGGTGGAACCCCCACATGGAGAGTGCCAACTTATACCAGGCAACTCCTGGGTGCCCAGAGTCTGGGTAGCGCCCAGCTACTCAGCTACCCAGCAGAGCCAGGACCCTGCTCTGCAGGGAGTACAGCTGTGGCTACTGGGGTACTTAACCCTTTGTGGGCCGGAGTTGCCTCCCCTTCCCCCCATCATTTCCACATATGCCCTCTGGGAAGTAGGACTAAACCCGTGGGAAGTTTGCAGGAGGGAACACCACCAGCACTGGGGTCTCTGCATCGGGTAAAGGTGACTGTGACTGGCCATAGAACAGAGGATCTGGGTTTAGGGAGAAGCTTGGCTCAAGAGGGGTATCTTGTCAGTTTCTTTCCTCAGGCTAGTCAGGCTGTGTTCTGACTGTCTAGAGAACTGAGTGATGAAGAAATAGGGATGCCACCGCAGGAAACTGGTAGAGACAGGCCTGAGACTTTGATCTCCTCACTTCAGTCCTGCTGAGTGTTAGCTGTGACCCTGACATAAAGACTTAATTCTAGGGTGCTGCTGGGCTCTGGGGCCCTTTGTGTTGGTGTCTCCAGTTCCCTCCACGACTTCTGGGGGTGGGCAGTGGGATGATTTTCTATGTACTCGTTCTGTCTGCATGTCTAGACTCTAGAAGGTGGAGAGATTGGGGAGGGGAGCTTTTGGATCTGTGTGTTGTTCCGTGCGTGAATGAAGCTCTGTCTTAAGGCCTGAGGCTGCACCCCTTGTGTCCTGTGTACATGAGCTGGGTAGGGATGTGGGTTGCTATTCATGTCTACTTGTGTTTATGTGACTCTAGCTAGAGAACAGCACTAAGGACAGCAGTGGTCCACCTAGAAGTCCCCAGCCTACCACCAGCCCACCACCCTCAGAGACTTCCCAGAGAGCAAAGAGCCCAGAAGCCACGCTCGCTATGAATGGCCTGGGGGCTGCCTCAGCTGAAGGCCCAAATGAAGAGGCCCAAGGTCTGTCCCGGAACCGGGTGGCCAATGCAGTGAGGAAGGTGGTGGGCAAGGTGCTGCCTGGTGAGGAGCCTGGCAATGCCAAGGAGCCTCCAGGCCGAGGAGCCAAGTCCCCTGAGCACCCACCACGAGGCAAGAAGGGAGAAAAGGCAGCCTCTAGCCCCAAGCCCCCGCCACCACCACCGCCTCCTCCTGCTCCACCAAAGCCTGAAACAAAGAAGGAGGCTGTCAAGGACGAGCTGTCCGTGGGCCTGCGCAGTCTGATGTCTCGGGGCCGAGGCAAGGACCACAAGTCCCGCAGCAAGCAGCCTCCTGGGAGAGGAGAGAAGGCCCCCAGCCAGGAGCCAGGCTCCTCTGGAAAGCCAGGCTCCCCAGATGTGGTGGATGCTCCAAAGAAAGCAGGATCCCCAGCCAAGCCTGAAACCCCAAATAAGCAGTCCTCCCCAGCCCCAGCACAAGGGCTGTCTGACCCAAATTCTGCTGACCTGAAGTCGAACCACTCTGGAGAGCAGCAGGCCAACTTGCCAGACTCCGGTGTGCGGCAGGAGGTACCCGAGTGTGCCACTAACCTCCCATGTCCCTCACCACCCTTGCTTGAAGGCTAAGCACCCTCATGGTGGCTTCCTCCAGCCGAAGGAGCCTCACGTGATCCAGGCCGGCCCAGGGTTATGTGCTGACCCAGGGGTTGCTTGATTTTCATTAACCCTGTGCTAGAATGGGCTCTGGCCTGGGCTCTGGCCTGGTGCTGACGAGAACTGCTAACCAGCATGCTGCAGGCCTCCCCGTGAGACTGGAGACCTGGTCTCTAACTATACAAGGCCAGCTTAAGGCACCACATCTAAAGCTAAAGATGAGAACTTGGGCAGATGAGTGCAGGGTGGAAGCAGTGTTCTTAAGTCAGGTGGCCCAGGCTCACACCCGCAGCCACACTCGTGGGAGACTTCAGCCAGGTCCACCGCTAGGAGCCTCTCTGTCAAGTGGGGAGTTATAATGTAGGCCCTTATTCCTTCTGTGAAGCCTTAAGTACTGGGAATTAGTCACTTTTATATTTTGAAATGTCTTATGGTATACATATTTTCCAAAGCAAACCCATGAGTAGTCTCACAGTAGGAGGATAAAAGATCAACAGGTTTTGCCACCAAAATAATTAAGAGAAAAAAAACTTTTGTTTGGGGGCCTCTTTGGATTTTTGAATTACAAACAAGTGTGATACTTGCTTTGGAGGGTGGCTGTCTGATTAAATATGTCATAGGTTATATGCCAAACCTGCTCCCTGGCACCAGGTGCCCACAGGAGGTAGGGCTGACAGGGAGACTGACGATGCTTCTTTGTGCCGTCACTGCCTTCTTCAGATCTGGCCACGGGACTCTTGGGATGCCCCGTGCCTGGGTGGCAGGTAGGTAGAGTGAACCCCTTTGTATCTGCACTACCCCATCGTCACCAGCCTTAGCTGGGCTGGCACTAAAAACTGTTCTTTTCAAGCTCCTTGGCCTTGTGGGTCCTGCTGAGGTCTCACAGGACGTGTTGAGAGAAAGACATGCGCTTTCTCGGTTTCTAGTAGCTCGAAGGAGAGGTATGAAGTTGATGCCAGGGCACAGCCTCGGGGACCTTGAGGCACTCACTGACTGTTTCCCCTGGGAGCCATCTTTCCTGGAAGTGGCCTTGCCCCCTTTCCTTCTGGGTATTGCCAAATGTAGAGGAAAGCCAGCTGCCACACCTCCCCATCCTCCTGGCCTGCTCTGTCGGGGCAGAGTGTTCCTGGCCCCTAGGAAAGAGTTGGCAGGGACTTTCTGGTCTGATGGTTGGGGTAGGAGCTGAACTCTAGTTTCTCAGGGAACCTCTAAGTAACCAAGGACTGTCATGTGCCTGTCCCGGGCTGTTGCCTGCTCCCTCTGGCTCTTTGAACCTTCTGTATGCAGGAGGGTGGATTTGGAAGCTGAGATGTATCCTGGCCTGGAGTCATCTCTTGCACATCCTGGGACAGGAGTGAATGGGGGGAGGGGCAACAGGGTCATTTAGAGCTCACAGTGGTTAGGGAAGTAGGAAGAAGTAACCCCAGCCTTCACAGGCATCTGCCTCTTCCTTTTCTGTTTCATAGAGTTTTAAAAACAAGTTAGCATTTGGCTTGTCTCCCGGACACTGCTCCACTTCTGTATTGGGTCTCAGTGGCTCCGCGGGCTGAGAGCTTGGTGTGTGGTGCCTCCTGCTGTCTCTTGAGCCAGAACTAATAGTGGTTTAACCTTTAGACAGGAGCTGACCCTGAGGTCCGGCTGAGTCCCGCAGAGGAGGCACACCAGCGACTTGAGAGGATCTTCACAGCTTCTGTAATGCCACCTCTCTTGTGTGGGGGTTCCCAGTACCTGGACTCTGTGTGTGTGTGTGTGTGTGTGTGTGTGTGTGTGTGTGTGTGTGTGAAGAGAGAAAGAGAGAGAGAGAGAGAGAGAGAGAGAGAGAGAGAGAGAGAGAGAGGATAGAGGGGAACTCTATGGCTGTCCATGAACCCTCACAGTGGCTCTGGAAAGCTGAACTCTGTGGGTATTAATAATTCAGACAGCCCAGGGCCATGACCACAGAGGGGCCCCTCATAGCTGGGGATCTAGTCCCCTTCTTTAGCCCTGGTCTCCTGCCTTGAGGACGCTCATTGGTATTAGGGCCTGGTGTGTGGCAAGGCAGGAGTCAGTATTTCCCATTTTGGTGTCCAGTGTCTAAACCCATGTGGAGATATTAACCCTTCTCATTTCTAACTGGCAACATTCAAAGCTCACCTGGCGCCCACTTCTTCCAGAAAGGCTGTTGAGGGTTTTAAGTAACCAGGCTGTAATGTAGAGGTGAAGGCTGGCCCAGGGACTGGGCAGTTGACAGCCCTATGTTTGGAGCTGGGTGCAATGATGCCTCTGTTTGCCGCGAGGCATGAGGAAGGCATCTTAGATTTAGGCTGTAGGTGCCCTTGTGCTAGCCCTTAGCATGGGGAGTGGTACTCCCTGGGTGTGTGTTTAGAGAGGAGGAACCACATTCTCTTGGTGTTTGATAGCCGCAGGGAGGCCGATGTCCTGGGATAAAAGCAAGAGGATTCCAGGGGGCCCAGGCTTTGGGTGTTGTGAGGTGGCCTGGTCTGCCAGGGGCATGGAGGAGGGAGATTAACTCCGGATGGACTGCACAGACAGTCCAGGAGAGACTAGCTAGAGGCTGAGTGACAGATACCACAAGGAGTGACCCCCCAAGAGCCTTGTCTCAGAAAGGTCTGATGATAACAAAAAACCCCAACCACCGCCTCTGGTCTGGCTTCTCTTGCCTGGCCAGCACCCTAATCCTGGGCAAGAACTCTTGACCTCCATGCTGTATCTTGAACAGGGTGCTGGCTCACTGGTCCAGGGGTGTCTCTCGGATGGGGACCTGCAGTTGTCTCTACCTTGTCTTCACCTTTCTCTCTCTTTCTCTCTTTGCTTGCTGCTGGTAGCTGGACCCTGAGGCCGCCTCTCCTGCCCACAGCCAGGTAGGGTGCTCCTGCCCCACCCAGGAGCCCTCTGCTTTCTCCGGTGACAACCCACCACCCCCACCTTACACCTGGGCTGGCGTCTGTGCTCGGGCCTCCTGCTGGAGTGTAAGGCCTCTTTCCCTCCAGGTTCCCACTCTGTAGTAGGGGACCCAGGGGAGCCGAGATGGTGCAGCTGTGGTCCTTGGGGAGCATCATGGCCCCAGCTTTGCCACATGTGATTCTCAGCCACTGAAACCCAGATCTCTCTGGGTAGAAAAAAAAAACCAAAAGACCCTCAGCCCCAGCCTGAAGATGAGATAGCTGGTCTCTGTCTCCACCTCATGGTCATTGTGAGAAACATGTTCTCAGATAATCCCTAAAGAGGCTAGTGACAGGCCATGACCCTTTGATGTCACTCTAGCACTTAGCCATAGAACATGTCACTGGAGACAAAAATTTCAGCTGGTTCATGTGATCTGAAAAAAGCAAGACCCTGGTGATTTTTTTTTTTTTTGAGACAGAGAGTCTCTCTATGTAGTCCTGGCTGTTCTAGAACTACCTATGTAGACCAGGCTGGCCTTGAACTCAGATCAGCCTGCCTCTGCCTCCTGAGTACTGGGATCAAGGGCACGTGCTGATACTACCAAATCAGTCCTTCAAATATTAAAAGATAAAGACCAAGTATTTTAAATTTTTTTCACTTTGACAGATGAAAACATTGACCACTTTGTTATGATTAGCCTATTGATCTCTCGCCCTTTCAAATCTAAAAATGGATACTCTGCTTATATGCTCTTGCCATTTTCTGAGCCCTCACCCAGGGCTCAGTGTCACAGAGTGGTGTCTCTGCCTCAGTTTCGGGTCTCGTGAGAAAGGGACACACCTAGGGTAAGAGTCTGGGGTGCAAGCCTGAGAGCTGGTCTTCTGGGGGTGGCCAGCCTCCCTCAAGACGTCATCACATTGCTGACATTTTCCCACACGCCGCTGTGGGGCATAACAACCATGGTAGCTAACTCTCTTGTCCGGTTCCTCTGGTGCCACAGCTTCCTAGCTCAAGTGTTCTTATTTGAGGGCATGAGATCTGCTAGCCCTGCTCTGACAATGCTTAGAAATGCTTATTTTTGGTTGGTGGTATCCGGGGACCTCAGGGGTGTCCCAGCCCTTTCACACCCTTCCTATGCTCCCTGTGTTTGACAAGTCAGCTCTGTCCAAGTAGAGAAGGGCAATATCGCCTTGCCCACATAGAGCATCTTCAGGCTAGAGCCCAGGGCTTCTTGTCATTCCACAAGACAGAATCCTAGGATGCAGAAAATGAATGGTTCTTCCCAGCCTAGGGGAAGAGGCCTTTCTTTTGGTTCGAAAGAACCCATGACTGTGGCCCAGAGTTTGGGGCTGGAGTCAGGGTGCAGATTTCACAGTCTCCCAGGGAGGAGATAGAGCAGCTGGCAGTGGAGCCTGGTGACTTGCTTTCTGGGACCAGTTCTCTTGGCCACAGTGCTCCTGTGTCCCTGGGCCTTCAAAGGTGGTATAAATCCCAATCTCACTGTCTGTCCTCCACACCCCTGGCTTTCTTTCCTCCTTTCCTGATCTCTGTCCCCTCTCCCCCTTGTCCTGTGTCTCCCACCAACTTTCCCACTTGCCCATAGCTCCTCCCTTGTCTCTTCATTCCCACTGTCCTTGTCTCTCTACAGTACAATACAATGTCTGTGTATTCCTCCCTTGCCTCTGACAGGCCAAGACGGAAGAGCAGATTGCAGCCGAAGAGGCCTGGTATGAGACGGAGAAGGTGTGGCTGGTCCATAGGGATGGCTTCTCCTTGGGTGAGTCTCTGCCGGTTGGGATGGATGCAGGGCTTGGCTTAGGGCTGGCACGGAAAATGCCTCTGCCTCTGGTAAGGGCTGGAGTGAGCAAGGAGGGTCTGGTGAGCCAGCAGGGAAGAAGGCCTAAGGAGAATAGTCTAATTTCCCAGGCCCAAGTCCAACTATCCCTGCTCTGCAGCCAGCCAGCTCAAGTCGGAGGAGCTCAGCCTACCTGAGGGGAAGGTGCGCGTGAAGCTGGACCACGATGGAGCCATCCTGGATGTGGACGAAGACGACATAGAGAAGGTTGGAAGGAGGCTGCTGACAAGGAAGGACACAGACAGGGCAAGCCCGTCCCCTGTGATGGAGATGGGTTCTGCATCTTCCTTGTCTTTCTTCCCAGGCTAATGCTCCTTCGTGTGACCGCCTAGAAGATCTAGCCTCACTGGTGTATCTCAACGAGTCTAGCGTCCTGCACACGCTGCGCCAGCGCTATGGGGCTAGCCTGCTACACACCTACGCTGGCCCTAGCTTGCTTGTCCTCAGCCCCCGAGGTGCCCCGGCTGTGTATTCAGAGAAGGTGTGCCTTCCTAGGGACCCACCCACCTTCATCCTACTTTTTCTGGTTTTCTCTCTTCCATTGTCCACTGGGTTCCCACCCACGCTCCATAGTTGACCTTGGGAAGAGGGTGGGGACAGAAGGCTATCCTGCCATCTTTTTTTTTTAATATTTATTTATTATGTATACAATATTCTNGGGTTTCTCTGTGGCTTTGGAGCCTGTCCTGGAACTAGCACTGTAGACCAGGCTGGTCTCGAACTCACAGAGATCCGCCTGCCTCTACCTCCCGAGTGCTGGGATTAAAGGTGTGTGCCACCATCGCCCGGCTTATGCCTGCAGGCTGGAAGAGGGCACCAGACCCCATTACAGATGGTTGTGAGCCACCATGTGGTTGCTGGGAATTGAACTCAGGACCTTTGGTAGAGCAGGCAATGCTCTTAACCTCTGAGCCATCTCTCCAGCCCCATATCCTGCCATCTTTAATAGAGTTAGTGGGTGTCTGCATTTCCATGCATGACCTTGCCTTGAAAATACCTGGGCATCTGTGGAGTGGTGGCACAGCAATGTGCAAGTCCTAGAGGTGAGATGAGGTGGTCCCAGCTCTAAAAGCCCCCCCTCACTCTGTGCCTGTCCTGCTGAAGGTGATGCACATGTTCAAGGGGTGTCGGCGGGAGGACATGGCACCCCACATCTACGCTGTGGCCCAAACTGCATATCGGGCAATGCTGATGAGCCGCCAGGACCAGTCCATTGTCCTTCTGGGTAGCAGTGGCAGCGGCAAGACTACCAGCTTTCAGCATCTGGTGCAGTATCTGGCCACCATTGCTGGCACCAGCGGGAGCAAGGTGTTTTCTGGTAAGGCAGGGCAGCAGGGAAAGCAGATGTGTGGGGGAGGGGCGTGGGGAAAGGAGGGTGACTCTCCTCGATGCTGGCTTTTTAAGCTTTGGCTCCTAACCCCTGAACTCACATATCCTAATCCCCGGGCAGTTGTTGTCCGGGGCATCCTGGAGCTGCCCCGGTTTTTTTGCGGGGAAGCTGCCCCTGGTTGTTCTGATGTCCCCTGGGCCTGTGCTCTGCAGTGGAGAAGTGGCAGGCCCTGTACACCATCCTGGAAGCCTTCGGGAACAGCCCTACCATCATGAATGGCAGTGCCACCCGCTTCTCCCAGATTCTCTCCCTGGACTTTGACCAAGCTGGCCAGGTGGCCTCAGCATCCATTCAGGTAAGGGGCATTGCCCAGGCCTAGGGAGCAAAGACGGACCCCTGGTTTCATGCCCTAGGAGTCAGGCTCCCCAGTGCCTCATTAACTGGACTCCACTCTGGCGAAATGGAGGCCTGTGACAGCAGAGGCAGGGTTGGTCTCCATTCTGCCCTCATTCTGCCCTCATTCTGCCCTCCAGACCTCTTGCCCTTCTCCTCCGCCCACACCCTACTGCTGGAATCCCCATCCCTCTCTGCCGACTTTCCGAGACCCAGGGACTTAGGACTTCTCTCAGGCTAGTGCTACACACTTGGCAATAAAGAAACGCCCAGGTGCACCAATCTATTGCCTTGTTGAATAAAATTTCTTTTAAAAAATTATTCACTTATTTGTGTATATGTGTGTATATGCACATACACCCACGTGCTGTGCCACATATAAGGAGGTCAGAGGGCAACTTGCTGGAGTCAGTTGTTTCTTTCCGCCATGCGGGCCCTAGGGATTGAATCCAGGTTGTTAGACTTGGTGGCAAACAGTTTTGTCTGCTAAGCCATCTTGCTCTCCCCTAAATGAAATTTTCTGCCTTAAGCATCTATCGCCCAAGGAAGGCTGGTTCCTGGGTGCTGGCCATGGTAGTGCCCACCCGACACCATTCCGGGCGTCGGGGACCTTCTTCTTTTCCGGGCTCTGGTTTCTACCTTTTTCTGATCTTGGAGTGAAGTGGTAGGTGGTTGAGGACCTGGGAAGAGGATGCTCTGATGTTTCCGTGGGCGTGGAGCACCAGGGCCTGGTTCCTCCTGCTGAGGGGTAGGAGGGCTGTGACCATTTTCCTCATCTACGCTGTACCACAGACGATGCTCCTGGAGAAGCTGCGTGTGGCCCGACGCCCGGCCAGCGAGGCCACTTTCAACGTCTTCTACTACTTGCTGGCTTGTGGTGACAGCACGCTCAGGTGAGATGGGAAGGTGTGCTCCAATGGGACTCTGGACTCCAGCTCACTGGCCCACCGTGCCCTGTGTCCATTGCCAGCTGGCTCCGAGCTGGGCCCTCGGGATGGTGAGATGATAGAGACTCGGGCCTTGCCATTTAGGACTTACTTGGCCCTAAATCTTGGGATCATGCTGGACCCTCAGTGTTCATTGCTCTCTGGTCTGGGGAAGAAGTTTACCTGGACGAAGGTGGCATGGCTCCCTGAAGTTCCACAGCTGCTGTAATCTGAACTGGTCTGGAAGCCAAGCCTCCTCCCGTACCCTCCAGCTGCCCTCAGCTCCCTGTCAGATGCCCTCCCATGTTCTTCCCTATATGCCTTCAGACTGGCTCCCTGCTTAAGGGCAAGCAGGTGGCTCCAGGCACCCTCTGGCTCCTTTCACAGCGGAGGCACGGGCCGGCCTGGCTAGATGTGCCTTCAGGCAGACTCCCCGCCCCTTCCCAGGGTTCTGACTGCACCCTTTCTCCTAGGGAGGCTGGTGTCTGCTGAGGTATCCAGTCCAGTTAGGAAAGGTGGCAGATCTGGCTGGGTGACTGGGGTGATGGAGGCTGTGGTTAGTTGTCGCCCCTGAGAGGGACAAGGCGTTGGCCTGGGGATCAAGCCTCGTGTTGACGCCTCATTTGTACCCCTAGGACAGAGCTTCACCTGAACCATTTGGCCGAGAACAATGTGTTTGGAATTGTGCCACTGGCCAAGGTGAGAGCTGGGCTGTGGGGACCGAGTCGGTGGCTCTGGGACTAGAAGCTTCCATTGGCAGGTGGTTCCCCATGGTGGTTCCAGCATGGCCCTGCAATCCCAGAGGGTCCAGCAGTATGGGGGATGCTGGAAGGGAAGCATCAGAGGTTCAGAGGCAGCATCCCTGTCTTCCCTCAGCCCGAGGAGAAGCAGAAAGCTGCTCAGCAGTTCAGTAAGCTACAGGCGGCCATGAAGGTGCTAGCCATCTCTCCTGAGGAACAGAAGGCCTGTTGGCTCATACTGGCTTCCATCTACCACCTGGGGGCTGCTGGAGCCACCAAAGGTAACAGACAGCCTGTCCTGTTATCCAGAATGCCTCTGAGGTCCCTGCCCATGTGTGTAGTTCGTTTTTTGTCCCGCACACTTAGCTGTTACCAGACAACCTTCTGCCCTGTGCACACTTGGGCTTGTACCCTGTCTCAGTTCTCCACATCGGAGCTGAAGGCTAGAGAAACATCTCTGCCCATGATTGCCTGAGCTTGGCCTTAGCTGTCAAGACAGACCACAGTGAGCAGCGGGGTGGGCGACTAGGGGTGTGGGGTTGAGGGATGGAAGGTCCTGCCTCAAAGCAGTGCCTGGAGTGACTGTCCTTCTCATTCCCTCCCTGATAGAGCCCCTTGAGGAGCAAGCCGGTAACTGACTTTGGTGGACCTCGGGGTGTAGGGACCTGCTTGACCATCTTGGTGCTTCCCTGGGCTTCTGGGCACTGGGCTCATTCTCATGGGGGGACTGGTCTAAAGAGAAGCCCTGTGTTGAGGGTAGAAGAAGAGCCTGCTAGCTATGAAACTGAGCCCCCAGAATATCAGTTTTTCCTTCCCATTTTACATCTGGGACCTGGGGCTTCCTGAGACCAGTTTCCCCATCTTCCAATTCACTGGTTTGGTAGTTGCTGCTGTTTCTCCTGCATGTCAAGGTGGAGGTCACTAGGGGGCAGCAGGCACCTGGTGATGGATGGACTTTAGCTTTTGCACTCGGGATCCATGCTTGTGGATGGCTGGGTACAATCTGACTCGGAAGAACCGTTCTCTTCCTTGGATACTGTGCTGAAGGGCCACGATGGTAGCGGCTCTTCACCCCCTTTTTCTCCAGCCGTGGGAAAGGGGGTGCTGGCTCTGCACGACACTTCTGGCTTTTGCTGTCTTCTTGGAGATGTGAGAAAGAGAGGGCTGCTTAGCAGGCGTTGGGACGCATTGGTGGCTGTGGGCGCATGCAGGAACAAGTGTCGGGGTGTCTGGTTTATGATACCGGTAGATGACACCTCATCGAGAAGCACCAACTTTGGGTTAAGTCTCCAGGCAAGAGAGAGCAAAGGCGTGTGATTGTGTCTTGAGAGAGGTTCTCGTGTTCTGAGGAATCAGACCCCAGTTTCCTCTGACGCTTCTCAGTTGTGACTGCAGGTGGAATATGCTGAGTGTTGACTAGTGTCGTTCCCGCCTAAGTTTCCAGTGTTTCCCGGGGTGTGTGTGTGTGTGTGTATGTGCGCGCGCGCACGGGTTGCACTGTGTATGCACAAGTGTGCGTACATGTGGTGTGCGTGTGTGTCCACATGTACTGTAGGAAGTCTTTTGTGTGTCTCTTTCTCTGTCGGTGTGATGACATACACAAACACATTCCTCTGAGACTGTGTACTTTTGTATCTCAGGGCCAAATGCGATCGTGCTTTCTTGCCTGCTCATCTTCATAAACCCCTACCTCCCACAGTCCCTTCCCGAGGGCCTGGCAGGCTCAGTTGATGACTGTTTGCTAACACACTGTTTTTCTTTGCATGCTGCATGCTGGTCCTTTGCCTTACAGAAGCTGCTGAAGGTAAAAACCTTGTTTCTTGTTAGCTTTCCCTAATTGCTGTGATTAGGCACATGTTGGCTCAGGCACATATGTCTGTGTGGGATGTTCCCTTTTCCCTGCGGCTCAGTTGCCTCCCCACTGTTGAGCCATTAAGGTGTCTATGGTCTCCCTTAGGGCAAGGGGGGGGTGTCTTAATATTTCTGGGGAAGGGACAGGTGCTGTTGCTCTTTTCTTGCTAAACCCCTACAGGCACACATGGCTCTAGTGCTCCTGCTGGGTGGGCCTCCTCTTCCTCTAACCCTGTCCTCACCCAACTCAAGCTATACACCCCTGGATTAAATTGCAACTGATTGTGCGCCCTCTAGTGGCACCCTGTGGAGTCGGTGCCTCTTTTAGGACCTCTCTTCTTTCCTCCCCTAAGGGACTCTGAAAGAACTGGCAGCCGTTGGGTGTTCTGTTCTCATGTCGAGCTCAAGTAGTGTTATCAGGACGATGCCAGCTCCCCCATCCTATGGGGTGAGGCTGCCAGAAGTCACTGTGGTTTTTGGTTGTCCTAAGGTGTACCTAAGATGCTAGATCTCCTCTCCCTGTTGCCCCACAGCTGGACGCAAGCAGTTTGCCCGCCACGAGTGGGCCCAGAAAGCCGCATACCTGCTGGGCTGCAGCCTGGAAGAGCTATCCTCGGCTATTTTTAAGCACCAACTTAAAGGTGGTACCCTGCAACGTTCCACCTCCTTCCGCCAGGGCCCCGAGGAGAGCGGCCTGGGAGAAGGCCCAGGTACCTGGGGCCCCTTGACTAATGAGTAGGACTGGAAGGCCTTGTCTGGGACTTGTCGCCCTCCCAGAGGTGGGAAGGACTACGGGGAGTGAATAGATGCTTCCAGGGGGAGAGCCCCAGGTCAGCTACCTCTGTGGGTAGAGAGCATCCCTGGGCAGGTGGGTGGACCCAAGGCCTGAAGCTATGGCTGCTCCTCTTGCCCCACAGGCCCCAAACTGAGTGCCATGGAGTGCTTAGAGGGCATGGCATCTGGCCTCTACAGTGAGCTCTTTACCCTCCTCATCTCCCTGGTAAACAGGTAAGTCAAGCGGAACCCAGAGGCACCCCACTTTCTGCTTTAATAAAAGTGGGGTTGATGCTTGCGTGGTGGCTTAGGCATCGCTGCCTTCACCACAGAGGCGAGGGAACCCTGGGTAGGGAAAGGGGTTGGTTACATGGCAGGGGCAGGGAAGTGGGGCCCACTGTATAGGAATGCCCCGTCCAGCTCTGACTAAGGCTCTTCCTGCTAAGGGCTCTCAAGTCCAGCCAGCACTCGCTCTGTTCCATGATGATTGTGGATACGCCAGGCTTCCAGAACCCTGAGAGGGGTGGGTCAGCCCGTGGAGCCTCCTTCGAGGAGCTGTGCCACAACTATGCCCAGGACAGGCTGCAGAGGCTATTCCATGAGCGCACCTTCCTTCAGGAGTTAGAAAGATACAAAGAGGTAGGTGGCTGCCATCAGGGCCCTGCCCAAGCCCTCTGCTGGCTCACCTTCTGGCCAGGGCATCCTGGGCTGGGCATAAGGACACATACAACACTAATTCCCCGCTCTCTAGCCTCCCTTACTTTATTTATTTATGTATGATGTACAACTTTATGCTAGAAGAGGGCATCAGATCCCACTATAGATGGTAGTTAGCCAACATGTGGATTCTGGGAATTGAACTCTCCTCTGGAAGAACGGACAGTGCGCTTAGCCTCTGAGCCATCTCGCCAGCCCCCTAGAGTAAGAATTTTGTGGACAGTCTGTGCTCCAGGAAGCTGAAGGCATATTCAAAGTCCCTTGGAGGTCTCATTTTCCTCTTTATAGCCCCCCTTTCAGTCTGTGAATTGCCACAGTGCAGTTTCTGTCTCAAGGTGTTCCTGGGTACTTCTTCTCCCAGATCCCTCCCTGTCCAGCTCTCTTAGAATCCAAGGCGTAGGTGGTGGCTAGCTGTTGAGCCCCTCCCGAAGAGGTCTCTGGGATTTCTTCCTCCTGTGGAGGAGGGTATTTTGTCTTGAATAAAAGAAGCCCCCAGAGGAAGGCTGTGACTGTCTTCATGAGTTCTAAGGATGATTGTGTGAAATGGAGAGAAGGCTTATTCTGCACTGCCAAATCAACCGCTGCGAATAGCATCAGCGTGTGACTGCGGTTTAGCATAAGAGGAGAACTATGAGAATTTTAGCTGTAAAAAATACTGAGCACTACCTTGGGAGGCAGTGAGTAATTTGTCCTTTGGGATAGTTTAGGGGGCTCCTGCATGGAGATGAGGCATTGGATTTGCCCCAGAGGCCCTGCCCAGCCTGCTCCTGTGGCTGTATACCCTTTGTATCCCCTTGAGTATTATTATTGCGCCTTCCTTCCTAGGAGAACATCGAACTGGCGTTTGATGACTTGGAGCCAGCCGCAGATGACTCAGTGGCTGCTGTGGACCAAACTTCCCACCAGTCCCTGGTAGGAATGCCAGGGAAGCCCGGGCTAGCCTCGACTCTTTCCCACTCATCTGGCAACTGAGCTGCTTGCTGGAGTTACACTGTGGGCTGAGGAAGGGTCACACCCACATATCATGCACTGCACAGCTACAGGGCTCTACCCGTGGGCACTCAGTCTGTGTGGGAAGGAGGCACACTCTCCTGCCTAGTGAGTGGGGACCATAATCCAGAGTCCCAGCCAAGCAAGAAAATGTTCTTCCTCTCTTGCGACCTGAGGCTCAGACCCTGTCCTGAGCCTGACTGAGCCGTGTATCTGCCCAAGCCCTGATGTCTGCTGCTATGGAGTGGATGTGGGGCGAGAATCCAAACCCAGAGGATAAAATCATTGCCTCCCATAGTCCACCAGAGCCCTAGAGAGGAGGCAGCAGCTCCCTCAAACAGGGAAACATTGTCAAATTTAAAATGTCCCAAGGCAGGCTGACAAGGATGTCGGCCCTCACCCCTCACCCCTGGGAACACGCTGTCATCTTTTATACTGGTATCTTGGGCATCTTTTGCCTGAGACACTGCCTGGCCCAATGAGCACTTGGTATTTGGTGATTATTTTCAGTTTGGGGATTTGCGGCCTGTACATTTTGGGAAAGACATTTATGCTGGGCAGCAGAGCTCGGGTTCGGCTGAGGCTCTCTCTAGGTGGTCCTTGTTGCCTTGCAGTGAGGTCCTGCTGGACTAGCACAAGATGGGCACAAATTCTTAAAGCGCCAAGAGGCTCTCCAGGGAAGATGCATCTCCCGTCCCCATCACCAGGCTCCTGGGGTGGTCCTCCTGCGGAGCCTTTGCCATCTTCAGATGGAAGGAAGTTGTCCTTGTGTCTCATGAGCACCAGGGGGCAGACTGTGTTAGGCTGCAAATCAGTCATCCTCGCTTGCTCGCTTGCTCGCTCTTAGGTTTCTGCTATTTGATGGTTCTGGGGAGGAGGGGGTCTCCAGTGCCACATACCATGTCACTCCCAGCCACTCATCTCTAGATATTAGAGTACTGTCCCCACCCACTGGCCTTCTGGGAGTCACGCCGACTCCTGTGGGGAGAAGATATAGGCAGTAGATCAAAGAGAGGGAAAAATAGCACTTCTCTTATTTTTCTTGTCTGCCAGGCCATAAAAGCCAAGTAAGCATGGGGTGTGGGCAGTTCTTCGTGTCTAAAGAAGATAAGGGAGATACACACACACACACACACACACACACACACACACAGGCACCTTCAGGCCAGATGTGGCCACAGGGCTCGTTTACTAGGTTTTTATGGGATATTAGGATGCAGAATTTCACCTTCTCTTGAAAAACCAAAGACTCAGAGTCGTGGAGGTTGCTCACTGGGTAAGGTTCTTTGATGTGTAGGAATTCACCCAGGAGGCAAAGACCGGAGATCCCTAGAGCAAAATTGGTAAGTTCAAACAAGAGACCTGTCTCGATAAGTAAGGTAGAGACGAGTTGAGGAAGACACCATCATTAACCTCTGGACTCCACATGCATGTGCACACGTGCTCACACACGAGACACATACACACACACACATAGAATATTTACTAACACTCACTAGTTGTGTTTTTCTGGGACGGTAGTCTGCTTGAGTGGCAGTCGGTCATTCCCTTCAGATGGGGACACACCTTGCTTTCCTCCATTCTGCTTTTGTTGTCCACAAACTCCATGAAGAGTCACCTGCCTGGGGGCTTTGGTCCTTGAGTTTATAGCCAGCAGCGATCTGGGCACTCTCTGGGTTTTCCCCATGGGGACCAGTGCTAGCTCCACAGCCATTGTTAAGAGCGCACGCCTTTAATCCCAGCACTCTGGCAGAGGCAGGTGGATTTCTGTGAGTTCAAGGCCAGTCTGCTCCACTTAGTCAGACCCTATTTCAAACTAAACAGAGAAGGCCTCCTTTGAGATTTTGCTGTACGTAGACTTTGTCCCGCTGAAGCTGGTGGGAAGTGAATCCTGGAACTGGCCTCGCTCCTGCGATTTCTGAGGGGGTAACGATTGAGGGGAAGCTCTAAACATGAGTGCAAATCAGAATAAACTAGTTCTGGACTAGTTGGGACCTTTGGACCCAAGTCCCAGCAACCTTCTTTTGTAGTGAGTTCTTAGAGTTCGTTCTCAGCTGGTTTCTATGCCTATCTATTCCACAAGGTGTCAGTAGTAAGCAGCCAGCGCCACACTGTTCAAATTCAAGCAAGTGTGACTATAGCTATCCATGGTGTTTTGTTGGGAGGGAGCGTTTCCTTTGCACAACCCCACATGGCTAAGCTTGATCTTTACTCCTGTCCTAGGTTCGCTCACTGGCCCATGCTGATGAGGCAAGGGGACTACTATGGCTGCTGGAAGAGGAGGCGCTGGTGCCGGGTGCCACCGAGGATGCTCTCCTCGACCGTCTTTTCTCCTATTATGGCCCCCAGGAAGGTGACAAAAAAGGTAGGTGATGCCTAGAGTGGCCGCCTTCCTGCTTTGGGAGAGCCGGGTGGCACGGCACTCTGTAGCCGTGTGTCTGTCTGTGCCCTGATGACCTGAACTTGGCTTCATGCACCCTCAGGCCAGAGTCCTCTACTGCGCAGCAGCAAACCACGGCACTTTCTCCTGGGTCACAGCCATGGTACCAACTGGGTGGAGTACAATGCGACTGGCTGGCTGAACTATACCAAACAGAACCCAGCTACCCAGAATGCATCCCGGCTCCTGCAGGATTCCCAGAAGTAAGACCATCTCATATCCTGTCCCCACAACTGTTGTCTGGGCTCCCTTCCTCTGGTGACACGTCAGAGACAACAACAGTCAAGTCCACGTGGCCTTGAAGACACAGGAATCACCTGCAGAGATAGGGATGGGACGCAGACACTTAGAGGGACCGGTAGTCTTCAGTTGGAACAGCTCCCTCCTCACTCTCTTCATAGAAAGTGGAAACACCACAGTCAGCAGATTTGGTGGCATTCAGAAACTAGAAGCAGGGGAGTCCGAAGTTCAAGTCGTCCTTGGCTACATTTTTAAAAGATTTTGTTTTTTAGTTTTATATAGAAGAGGGGGAGGAGATGGGCACCTGAGTGCAGGTGCTTGTGGGGGCCAGAAAAGGGAACCAGATCCCCCCAGAGCTGGAGTTACAGACTGTTGTGAGCCTTCTCACATGGGTGCTGGGAACTGAACTTGGGTCCTCTGCAAGAGCAGTCAGCACTCTGAACTACCGAGCTCTCTTTTCAGACCCCTCAACAAAATTTAAAAAGCCAAGAATAACTTTAAACCTCAGAAATCACATAAGCCCTGGCACCCATTCCTTTATGTCAGAGATTAGGAGCTACACCCTCTGTAGACAGGGACTTGTAGGTGCTAGGCGGTTAGCAATCAAGAGAGCAGACACCCCTGCCCTGTGGAGTTTACGTCCCAGTGGGAGAGGTAATGAACAAGAGATGAAACACATAGTCTAATTATGTAGTACACTGAACTGAATATCAGAATCCCTCTCTGCCCTCGCTGGTGAGAAAGTGGAGTGGATTGCCGCCACTGCCCAATCCTTGCCTGCATGGCCTCTGTCTATCTTGGGTTTTCTCTTCTTCTAGTTTTGTTGTAGGTTTAGGGCATACTGCTTCAGCAAAGATGGCCCAGACACCCGGCCACAGCCATATTGTGGGTGGGGGTTGGGTGGGTGCAGTTTCTATTGCCCAGTGGTCTAACTCCTTCTCTGGTCTTCCTCCCCCTGCAGAAAGATGATCAGCAACTTGTTTCTAGGCCGGGCAGGCGGCGCCACGGTGCTCTCAGGCTCCATCGCGGGCCTGGAGGGTGGCTCCCAGCTGGCCTTGCGCCGGGCGACTAGCATGAGGAAAACCTTTACCACGGGCATGGCAGCTGTCAAGAAGAAGTCACTGTGTATACAGATTAAGCTGCAAGTGGTGAGTGTCCAACGAGGTCCCAGGTCTCCTTCTGCTGGCAGGTCGGCACGGCACACTTGTGACATTCATGCCCAACCAGATCCACCTGCTTTGATCACTGCTGGTGGGATTGCCCTTTTAGTGCTGCTGAGGAGTGCAGCGCTGTCCAGGCTTAGCAATGTCCTAGCAGGGGCAGACCAACTACTACCCTGTGAGGAGCAGAGATGCTAGCTTTCTGGACCCTAGACATGGGGACACTGAGGTGGTCCTTTCCCTTTGGCAGGATGCCCTCATTGACACCATCAAGAGGTCCAAGATGCACTTCGTACACTGCTTCCTGCCTGTGGCTGAGGGCTTGCCCGGGGAACCCCGAGCTGCCTCTTCCCGCCGAGTTAGCAGCAGCAGTGAGCTGGACCTGCCCCCAGGAGACCCCTGTGAGGCTGGGCTGCTGCAACTGGATGTGTCCCTACTTCGTGCCCAGCTTCGGGGATCCCGCCTGCTTGACGCAATGCGCATGTACCGCCAAGGTGAGGCACCTTCCCCTCCACCAGGCTCTGGTGCCCTTTGCTGAGCTGGCAGATGCCACCCTGCTGCCGTCCTCTCTAGGGGCTGGCTGGAGATCTTTCTCCGCCCTAGTCCCAGCCCAACCTTTGCTTTTAGTCCCGTCTACTTTGGGACTCCTCTCTTCCTCCTTTCCCTTTCTCATTCAAGTCCTACTCCTGCGTGTTTGTGTGTGTGTGTGTGTGCGTGTGCATAGACACTCAGACGGACGCACACACTCCGTCTCAAACGCCCTATCATTTGTTCCCATAGCTCTTCTTGCCCATCATCCCTAGTGTGGGCGGGTCAGCTCTGCCAGTAGCCACAGACAGAAGGACTCAGTGCCCTTTCAGTGCCGTCTACCCAAGGGGGAAACAGGTGCTAAATCTCTTAGAAGTACTTAAAATTCCCAAGAAAGGTCAGCAGGATCCTTTAATCCTCCTGGAGGGGATGAGGATGACAGTAGTAGCAGTTGTCATCCATTCAGAATTCATGGCTTGCCAGGTGCTGTTCCCAGCTTTTTTACTCATTAATTCACAGCCGCCTCACGAGGTGGTAACTATTATCAACCCTAAATAAGGAGGCGAGGTTTGTAGAAGTGAAGGAGCATGCCCAGGGTCACCCAGCAGCAGAGCTGGATGCCAGCCAGGCAGGCTGGCGCCTCAGGCCTCTCGAGCTGAAGTAAGGAAGTACCAGGTTTCTGTTCTTTTTTCCTCCTCCTCAGCGAGAAGTGCAGGCTGGGTCCTACCTACCTGCAGAAGGGTCCCCTTGAGGTATCCCCATGGATACCCTCACTTTTCCTCAGCAGCGAAAGCCAGGAAGCAGGCTCCCTACACAGTCCTAAATAAATCATCGATCTGTCCCCACGTCTTGATATGGAGTTGGTGTTTATTATTTCAAAACCAGATTGTTACCGCTCTGAACCAAAATCAATGTGCTTTACTCAAACAAGCAGATCGATGAGGCCAACGGCAGCAGCTTCCCCCTCCCCCGGCCCCCAGCCACCATCGATAGCGCTGATGATTAATTAAGATGCCAGGCGTCCAGACTGCTATCCTGGCCCATCAATTTAATTGCAATTCAGATACAATCAATAGCTCACTTTGTCTTGGCCCCTCAGCAGCCCCCGCCTCCTGTTGCAATTATCAGGCACATACATCAGCCTCATCTCCCAGCTGGAAGGTTTCCCAGAGCTGGCTGGCCAGAGCAAGCCCACAGCTGGCTGTCAGTGGCCTAGGTGTGAACTCCACTTTTGTCTCTGACCGCAACCCAATGGCTCCAACCTCAGGCCTCAGTTTCCTTGGCTGGAAAACTGAAGCGGGTGTATTTGAGATCCCTATCTGTCTGGAAGTGCTGTAATCTGGAGGAGTGGCCCTTTTGGCCCTCCACTGTGGACCCTGGTGAGATCAGTACCATTGGGGTCACTTCCTGCTATCCACTATTCTGACCGTGTTCCAAGCCAGAAGCCATCTCGCCTTCCCCTTGACATCAATTCCAGACACCCTTTAGGAAAGGAGAATTTCAGGGTTCTTGATCATTGAGCCTTCAGGTTAAGGTCAAGGTGGGGCAAGGAGGGAGTCCTTTCTGTGACCCTGCTCTGACAGGAGACAGGGAAATCCCATTTCTCTGAGCATTTGCCAAGTGAGCCAAGCTCTACTTACTATATATTTCCTGGCTTGGTCTCCATGAGGTCCAGGATCCCTGTTTAAAGGTGAAGTGGGCCTGGGGTGTGTTTTAGCTCATGATAGAGAAGGGAGCCCCCACTCAGTAAGGTCTCCAAATGAAGATCAGGGAGGACAGCTGATACGGGGATAGCTGGGAAGTCTGGGTGACTTCTGTTTCTGCTTTCTACCCTCCCACGTCATGACTATGTGATAATGCAGAGACTGAAACCTTGGAGACTCAATAAGGAAAAACAATAGGATGTCAGGTGATAGCTGGGGGCTGGCCTGGAATCCAGACCCAGCTCTTCACAGCTATGTGGGCTTGGCCACGCCACTTCTAAGCCATATTATTTCTATCTACCTATATTATCTATCTATCTATCTATCTATCTATCTATCTATCTATCTATCTATAAATTTTTTTGTGTGTGTGTGATGTGGAGAATGGAACCTGAGGCCACACCCACGCTCTATCCTGAGCTAAAGCCTTCATATCCTATTGTAGAACAGCTCTGATGACCTGTCCTTTCTGGGCCTCCCTGTCCATCCCTCCACCCCCACCCAATCAAGCTGGGTGTTGATGTATCTGTCTGGTTCTCTCTCCAGGTTACCCAGACCACATGGTGTTTTCTGAGTTCCGCCGTCGCTTTGATGTCCTTGCTCCACACTTGACCAAGAAGCATGGGCGCAACTACATAGTAGTGGATGAGAAGCGGGTAGGTGTGGGGCTCCAGGATCTCTGCAGACCCCTCACTCACTCACTCCCTCTGCCTCTCTTTCCTAGACTTTGCAGCCTGGCTCTTGCTCAAGGTCATAGAGTTCCAGCCAACCAGGTCTAGGGCAGAGACACAACACCGTGGCAGTGTGACAATGGCTGCCACATGAGATCATGAGCTGCAGGGACTGAGGAGGAGCCACTCCTATTGGAGGTCAAAGATTTGGGTGTCTGTGCTTTTAGGAAGCCAGACAGTCACACTGAGTAAACATGACAGGGCCTTCCAAGTGGATGACTAGGATTTATGTTTTGGGTATCCCGCTGATGGCATCTGGGTCCTTCAGCCTCAGCTTCCATGGTATTATCTGGTTCCTGAAGCAGGAAGCTCTCTAGGGCTGGGCAAGCTTCCTTCCTAGGAGGAGGCTGAGATGGGCAAGTCTACTTTGGTGCCGGAGCATATGTCCGGCAATCAAGAATGATGAACCCATGACTGTAGTGTAGAAGTGTCTTTGTCATCTCACACTGCCACCTCAACCCCCAGGCAGCCAAAGGCTCCTTGAGTAGAGGAGACTCCCGCTGCTGTGCACTGGCTCCGGCTTTCAGCTTGACTCTGAGAGCACCTCAGTCCTTAGGAGGCTTCCCTGAAGGGAGGGCACTCTGTAGCCTGGGGACGGAAAGCCCACAACATTGCCTAGTCTGCCCCTACTTCTCTGACTCACAGACAAACATTCATGGAAGCCGCAAAGATTTCTGTGGTCTCAGGCCTGTTAGCATCCCATCTTCTCACGGCGACAGGCTGTGCTTGTCTCCCTGGAGATGCTGTCCTTTCCAGACTGTCATTTCTGTGTGAATCTCTCTGATCACAACATCCCACCTGTAGTGTCCCCTGCTCAGGGAGTTTGCTGTTGGACTCAGCGAGACCCTGCAAGTCGAGACCCAATCTGTTCTCTGTTTCATCATTTACTTCATAGCCTTGACACCATGGCCCGACCTACTCAGCACTTAGCCTTCATCTCTCCATTCTCCTGAACCCCCCCACAGCCCCGTCTTACCCCTACCCTGAAGGGCCAGCCCTTGGGTGGCTGCGCTGTTCATATTAGACTCCCAAGGGCTATGGAAAGAAGCTGTACAACTCTAGACTTGAATTCCTACAGGTTTGTGGTCTTCAACCTTAGGTGGGCCCTTGGCATGGCCTAGGAAGTTTTATGCATGTCCTTCCTTGTGTGGCCACATCACCAAGCTCCTGGCCTGCTATCCCATTCACCACCTTTCTCCTCCAGTCTCCTACCCTACCTTACTCTCCCCTCCCCTCCCCTGCCTTCCCAGGTCATCTTCCCAGCAGCTGACCTTGACTTTAAACTACTGAAACCAAGGGTCTAGCTTCTTCTACCATCCTTATCTTCTTCCTTCTTCCCATCCCCCATCCTGCCTTGGTGTGAACAGGGTGGAAGTGAGCCATTTTGGGGCAGTTCCTTCCTTCATGGTTTAGAATCCATTCCCTCCTGCCTTTTTTCTCTGTTAGAACAGTTCCATAGAGAGTAGCCTCCACCTGAAAGAGGCTCTTTGTCCAGTGCATGCTCTCTAGCCTGAGACCACCCATATCTGCCTGCCCCCAGCTCCTGCTCTGTTGCCTTTTGTTCTTCCACCTCAGCATCCTGTTCTCCACCCTGGTACCCTGGGGCCGGTCTCCCTGTTACTTCTGTGTTGCCAGAGCCACTGGGTATTTTTCGAGCCTCTGTTTCTTGAAATTTTTTTTTGTTTATTTATTATGTAGTGTTCTGTCTGCATGTATGCCTGCAGGCCAGAAGAGGGCGTCAGATCTCATTACCAATGATTGTGAGCCACCATGTGGTTGCTGGGACTTGAACTCATGACCGCTGGAACTGCAGCCAGTGCCCTTAACCTCTGAGCCATCTCTCCAGCCCTGTTCCTTGAATTTTTTAAAAGACGATTTATTTATTTTTATGTGTTCATTTTGCCTGCATGTATGTATGTGCACAATCTGCATGCCAGATGTCCATGGAGGAGAGAAGAAGGCATAAGATCCCCTGGAACCAGAGTTACAGACAGTTGTGAGCTGCCATGTAGGTGCTGGGAATGGAACCCAGGTCCTCTGGAAGAGCAGTCAGTGCTCTTAACCACTGAGCCATCTCTTCAGTTGCATTTTTTTAAAGTCAGGGTCTCACTATATAGTCCTGAGTCTTCTGGAATTCACTCTGTAGACCAGGTTAGCCTAGAACTCACAGAGATCCATCTGCCTCTACCTCCCAAGTACTGGAGTAAAGATGTGGGCCACATGGCTGTTCCTTGAGTTCTTGACATGCAACTTTACTGGTATTTTGAAGTGTTTCCTGCTTGCCTCATCTGCCACCATGCTGTTCCCTGCTTCAGTAAAGATTTCATTCCTCAATACTCTGTGACTCTGTTTTTTTATTCTCTCTCTTCCTGGGCAACCTCACTCGCACCCATCACTTCCATTACCACACAGACACTGACTGACCCAGATCTCCCTCGTGCACTCCGAGTACACACTTCTTTCACTGCCTTCTGGGTTTTCCTGTGTCTTACCCCAGACTGAGCTCATGCGGTCCGTTCATTCTCTTGCCCTCGAGCCTGTTCTTCCTCACGTATTCCCTGCTTTTGTGACTGACCTTTTCAGATGTCTCTGGCCCTTCCTGAGAGGACTGTGCAGGGTTCCCAGGCACACCAGGCTCCCCACACCTTGGTTGCACTCTAATCCCCACCCCCTCACTCTTGCAACATGTACCCTCCACTTGTGATCCCAGGCCTTTGCTCAAGTTGGAGGCGTAACTGGTAGTTACATTCTCTGGTAGGCAGTCCTCCTCTGGGGTCCCCACCCCCGACTGAACCCCATGCCTTTTTTATGTACTGCACCTGTCTTGCCCCCCCCCCCCCACTTATCTTGCTCTCCAACAACACCATCTGTTCTTCTTCTGGTCACCTCTGGTCCCCAGAGTGGACATAGTGGCTGGCATCATGGAAACCTACCTGAGGGGCTCGTGGAAGAAATGATGGGGTTTCTAGGAGGGAGCCAGGGAGGGCCCAGGAAGTGGAGATGGGGAGAGCCTATCGGATCTGATGGCAGCCTTTCTCTCCTCAGGCTGTGGAGGAGCTGCTAGAGTCCCTGGACCTGGAGAAGAGCAGCTGCTGCATGGGCCTGAGTCGGGTAAGTTGCGCACAGGTGGGCAGCCAGGTGTTCGCTTCCTGGTGGCCCTAGTCAGGTGGCTGGCTCTCCCTCCCCGTTCTCAGACAGAAGCTAGGGTGTAGATATCCTAGTGTTAGCAGACTTTACTTTCTTGCCAGGATAGCTGACTGTTTCAGAACTCTGAAACCTCTGTGGTGTCAGGAGGGAATGGGCTGAAACATGGCCTTGAGTTTGAAGCAGAGGGAATTGAGGAAACCAAGGGCTGCTGGGCTTGGAGAAGGGGGCTGAGCTTAGAGGGAGGGGGCTGGGCTTGGAGGGAGGGGCTGAGGAAAGCCAGGAAGAGTACTCCAGGGTGCAGAAGAGCAAGTGAAGACTGGTGAGCTGAGCCTCCACAACCTGCCCACAGGCCAAATTCCTCATCTAAATGGAATGTGTAGCATAAAAGGCCCTGATCCACACCAAAGGGTCCAGGAACAGTCTTCCCGTAGGCTGGGAGCCTTGCCCACCTCTCCCCTAGCTAAAAAGCTTGGATAGGCTGTGTTCAAAAGTGTGCTGGCGTATTGGCTTTGTGGGAGCCTAGGCAGTTTGGATGCTCACCTTACTAGACCTGGATGGAGGTGGGTGGTCCTTGGACTTCTCACAGGGCAGGGAACCCTGATTGCCCTTTGGGCTGACGAGGGAGGGGAACTTGATTGGGGGAGGGGGAGGGAAATGGGAGGCGGCAGTGGGGAAGAGACAGAAATCTTTAATAAATAAATAAATGAATAAATATAAAAATAAAAAAAAAACAAAAGTGTGTTCCTCTGTCAGCAGAGAAGACAGGGACCCCATCACAAAGCCTCTTGCACAGTGTGAGGTGGAGGGAGAGACATATTTTACTTGTCCCTTAGTCTGCAGGTCCTGATTTTTCCTGACCCTCGCTCCCTGTGTCTCATCTAAGTCTAATGTCCTTGGCTTTCTCTTTTTCCCTTGGGTCCTCAAAGTCCCTTCTGCCCTTTTTGGTTCTGGTCCTGTTTCTCTCCTTATTTTGTGTTTGTTCCCACCCCTTTGGTGTCATTTTCTGCTCTGGTCTTTGTCTATGACATCTGGCTCCTCTCCTTTCTCTCTGGTCACCCTCCAGCACACACACACACACGCACACGCACACACACACACACACACACACACACACACGCATGCACGCGCATGCCCTTTTTCTGAGACTCAGAGGCAGCCAGCTGGGCTGCCTGCAGCCAAAACCATTCCTTCAGCTGCTCAGTGGCTAGTTCACACCCAGGCCTTTCTGTGAGCTCCTACCCCTCTAGCAGGCTGGGCCACAGCTGGCTGGTACTGGGAGTGGCGCTCTAAGCCAGTTCCCAGGTTCCCAGACACATCTCAGGCAGGAACAGGCCTGTACAGGTTGGTTTTCTTCTGGCCACATCTTAGACCCTCAGCTGTCCTGGTTCCTCCCTGGTGCGAAGCTGAGGCAGGTGAGCCACGGGGCCTCCTGGTACACAGGGGGGAAAGGGGCAAGGTTGGACGCTTGCTTTAGCTTTGCAGGCTGCACTTAGCACTGGCTGGTAGACAAGGACTGTGTGTTCATAATGCTTCAGTGGAGGGGCCTCACTGGAGGCCACTGGGCCCTGGAGGGCCAGGCGAAGAGCCTGGGGTCTGCGAGCCTCCTGACGCTGTCAAGTTTGCATTCATGGGAACTTGAGAAGGAGATGTCCGTAGTCTTTCAGCTCTACTCAAAAGGATCCTAAATTTTTTTTTCTGTATGTGTGTAAATGTGTATTCACACATATGTACTTGTAGTGAACTCTGTCGAATAGAGGCCAGGGATTGAATCTAGCGTCTTCCCTGCATTGTTCTCTGCCCTATTTATTATTATTGTTTTTGTTACATTTATTTACTTAGAGGGGTGCGGGGTAGGGTATTATGAGCACCCTTGTGTCAGAGGTTTCTTACTCCCTTCTATCATGTGGGTGTTGTGGCTCAAACTCAGGTCCTCAGGTTTAGTGGCAAGTGACCCAACTCACTGAGCCACCTTATCAGACCCCTCCACCTTATTTTTGAGACAGGATCTCTTACTGAGTTGGGCACTCACTCACTGACTAGACTGGATAGCATGCAAGCTATAGGACCTCCTCTCTGCCCCCTACCAGTCCCCCAGTACTAGGATTACAGACAACGATGGCCACACCTGGCTTTTATGTGGTTGCTGGAGATCTGAACTCAGGTCCTTTGGCCTGTGTAACAATCATTTAGCAGGGTGAGCCATCTCCTAAGCTCCCCTCAAAAGGACTCAATTCTGCATATGTTCAAGAGGTTTGAGGCTTATGTCTGTAGACCATTCTTGTGTATGTGTGTGTGGTTTTTTTGAGACAGGGTATTGTTATGTAGCTCTGGCTGTCTTGGAACTCACTGTGTAGACCAGGCTGGCCTCGAACTCAGAGATCCTCTTGCCTCTGCCTCCTGAGTGCTGAATTAAAGGTGTGTGCCACCCCCACCTCCTGGCCTAGATCATTCTCTCTCATTGTGCTTCCGAGCCATTCTGTCTCTCTGTGCCAGTATTCCCCTGCTTCCCTGTTTGCTAACCAAGCATATTTGCTTGACCTAGGAACAAACTGGTTGTCCCTTAGGGCCTCACATGTATATTACTGGAAACTGAGGCGTGAGTCAGACCTCAGATACATGGAAACCCCCACTTTGCCAGTTTGTAGAATTTGGGGCAGTATCACAAGGACTGAGCTGGATTTTTTTTCCCCAAAACTAGTCTCAGAGGATGAGGCTTCTGTGACGTGAGCAGATGCAGCATTCTCATCGGGTTTGGGCTCTCTCCCTACTTCTTCCCTGAAGGGAACTCTGGGATCCTTCCCCTATCAGGACTATATATATTACCTGTGTTCTTCTTGATTTCTCATCTCTGTCCCACAAAGGGAATTTTGTTTTCTTTCTTTCTTAAGATATATTGCTTGCTTACGTGTGGATATGCCTGTGTGTGTCTGCCATGTGTATGAAGGTGCTCTCAGAGGCCAGAAGAGGGTGTCAGATCCCCTGGCACTGGAGTTACAGCAGTTGTGCTGATGATGTGGGTGCTCCAAACCAAGCTCAGGTCTTCCTGAAGAGCGGTAGTGCTCTTAACTGCAGAGCCATCTCCCAAACTGTCTTTCTTTTCAAGGATAAATCACATTTATTTACTTACTTGTTTTTTTCTTATTTTATGGATGTGTGCATGCCACAGCACACGTGTGGTGGCCAGGATAACTTGAGGCAGTGAGTTCTCTCCTTCTACCATGTGCATCTTGGGGATCAAACTCAGGGTGGCAGGCTTGGCGGCTGAGCCATCTCAGTGGCCCTAAGAAGGAGGCGCGCGCGTGCGTGCGTGCGTGTGTGTGTGTGTGTGTATGTGTGTGTGTGTGTGTATCACCTGTATCAGGTGAGGGTGGTTATAAACCTTGTGCTCCTCTGCCTCTCAAGGACACCAGAGCCATCATCACCCTGCTCCATGTCTCTTACAAGGCCAACACAGGGCAGCAAAGAATGAGAGGAACAGCTGGGTGTAGTGTGCCCAGCAGGTTTCCCACACATCTGTCTTCCAGCCCCCAAACCTGTATGACAGGTCTCTTGCTGGGGCTGATTCACGCCCACCTCACCAGCTTCTTCATGAGAGTGTGAAACGTGGGGGTAGGGGTGGGGCCCTGGCATGAAAGAGGAGGTAGCTGGAATGAAGCTGAGCAGGCGGGCAGAAGGGCAGAAGCCTCGGCCCCCCACTCTAGTCTTCCCCCACAGACAGCTTCTTAGGTTCTCTCCCATCCAGACACACTGTCTCACTCTCTCCCTGAGCCCAGATGGCTGGAGCTGTGCTCGGGCCCTGCAGTGGGCCATGGCACCGGGCACAGTGACAGTATCACAGCTTTAGCTGAAGGACCTCCCCTCTTGTTTGGCCAGTGAGTGCTTCCTGTCCCTCTTGGCCCCAGGTATCTCGTGGTCCCTGGGCTGCTGTCAGTTCTCCTTTGAAGTCAGACTTCCCACCTCACTCCTCCAGACCCAAAGCCTTCTACCTGGGCCTGGCCCATCCCCAGGGGCCATGCTAGGGCTCCTCCCCTCCACCCTTGGGCAAGTGGATTTTCAGGCTCTTCCTGAACCAGGATCCATACTTCCTCACCTGCTGGCTCCCTGTGCCAGCTGCCTGTTCCTCTCTCTTTGCCTCCCCAGTTCAATCTCCGACTTTTACCTGGCTGCTTCTCCGACAGGTGTTCTTCCGGGCAGGCACGTTGGCACGGCTGGAAGAGCAGCGAGATGAGCAAACCAGCAGGCACCTGACCCTGTTCCAAGCGGCATGCAGAGGCTATCTCGCCCGCCAGCATTTCAAGAAGAGAAAGGTGCTGCTCTGGGGATACCCCAGCCTAGATGGCACACAGAGTGCTGGGGGGGGGGGGCAGGGTGCATGCCGGGAAACCAAGCAGTTGTCATCATCTGGGAAGGAGGTGGGAACCTCCTAAGAGCACCATGCCTGGGCCAGAGTGGGGAGCATGCTTGAGTGCCCAGCAGCGTGGGCATGTGCCCTGGCCAGGGGGCTGTGTTGCGTGAGTGGGGGCGGGAAGCAGGGCCCAGGCAAAGGTGGGCTCTGGTTCATGGGCTGCTCTATGAAGATTAAGGAGCTGTGTCAGCGACTCCTTTTCTTATTAGCAAGTCCATAAAACAGCCAGCACTGCCGCCTCTTGTGTTTCAGCAAGATTAGGTTTTATAGCACAGCTAGGCCAGGGTGCTGGAAATAATCAGGCAGCAAATAAAGCAGATGAAATTATTCCTAATGACAGTGGGACACGAGTGCCCCCTGCACTGCTCCCTCCCGGGACTGCCCACCCTCCAAGGGTGGGGCAGTGGGCACGAGCAGGGTCTGGGGAGCTGGTGCAGTTGTGCTGCTGGTGGGCACTGACTTGGCCAATGGAGCGGGAGGTCCATCATGTGACAACCCCAACTGCAGATCCAGGACCTGGCCATCCGCTGTGTGCAGAAGAACATCAAGAAGAACAAAGGGGTGAAGGACTGGCCCTGGTGGAAGCTCTTCACCACTGTGCGGCCCCTCATCCAAGTCCAGCTGTCAGAAGAACAGATCCGCAACAAAGACGTGCGTGACTTCCCGGCAGGCCGGGTCCTGGGAGGGGCCCATGTACACAAGGGTCTTGCTGGCTTGTCTTGGATTAAGGTGCTTTAGGATTAGTTGGAAGGACTGGTGTCTTTGAACTATGCCCATCAGGCACATATCCCTGTGGAGTGCAGGATGGACCCTCCATAGCGTCTTAGGATAAAACCGTAGGCATCTGCTGTTTGTGGAGGGGAGTCTGGGGGTTAGGAGTCCTGATGGGGGGTGTTCTCACCCCTCTTAGCACCTCAGCCTCACTTTGTCTCCTTGCGTCCCGCAGGAGGAGATCCAGCAGCTGCGCAGCAAGCTTGAGAAGGTGGAGAAAGAACGGAATGAGCTTCGGCTCAACAGTGACCGGCTGGAGTCCCGGGTGGGTGACTCCAGTCACCAGACAGACTGGCCCACTGTCCCAAAGTGCCCTGACCCATGAGCCCTGGTGTTCTGGCTGAGTGAGGCAGTCACTTCAACTGGTGACCCCCCCCCCCAACCCCAGATCTCAGAGCTGACATCGGAGCTGACTGACGAGCGGAACACAGGAGAGTCCGCCTCCCAGCTGCTGGATGCAGAGACAGCCGAGAGACTCCGAGCCGAGAAGGAAATGAAAGAGCTACAGGTGAGAGCAGGGCCAGGGTGAAGACAGCAGGCTAGTGACTGCCACACTCGGCTTCCCCAAAGCCTCTAGTAGCTCGACATCTCTGTCTGCTTGGGGTAAGCGTGTGGCCTGTGTGGTTCAGGACACTGGTTGGCACAGGCAAGGGGAAGGCCTGCAAGGCTAACAGGCCGTTCCCTTCAGACCCAGTATGATGCACTGAAGAAGCAGATGGAAGTCATGGAAATGGAGGTGATGGAGGCCAGGCTCATTCGGGCAGCAGAGATCAACGGGGAAGTGGATGATGACGATGCAGGTTGGTCCCAAGTGGAGGAGGCAGGCGGGCCTGAATGGCAAGGCCTGGTGCCCTTCCTTCCCTGGGTTATCACACACCCTGTCCGGGCTTGTCTCCCTTCTCTGAGCCGTTTTCATACTAAAACACAGTGAATGGATGAGAAAGTAGAGTTGCTAAAACCAGGCATGGTGATTCATGCTTGTAATTCCGGGTGACCGAAGCCCAAGGTCACCAACTACATAATAAACTCAAGGACAGCCTGAGATCTTGTCTCAAAAAACAAACAAACAAAAACCTCAAAAACCACAATGTCAAGGTGCTGAAAATAACCAGGTTGAACCGCTATGGTAATGACAAGGGCCATGGATCTGGCGGCCTCTAGGGAGTAGTTAGCCCAGGTTCCCCTTGTCACCCTCTCTAGACTCTCCCCTGGTAGTGGACTCCACCCGATCCTCCTTCCTACCCCTCTCCTTCTGTCCCCTGCCCCTTCCTGGGGACCCTCAGCAGCTCTGAATGGAGCGGTCTCCCCCTACCCTGCAGGTGGAGAGTGGCGGCTGAAGTATGAGCGCGCTGTTCGGGAGGTAGACTTCACCAAGAAGCGGCTCCAGCAGGAGTTGGAAGACAAGATGGAGGTGGAGCAGCAAAGCAGGAGGCAGCTAGAGAGACGGGTGAGGCTGGCCAGGGAACTGAGGCCTGTCTTCGAAGGGCTGGGGCTCAGTGCCATGTCTACTAGCAAAGCAGCCAGAGGCAGGCAGAGCCGGAGAGGGACAGGGGAAGTGGTGTGTCAGCCAGTCCTGAAGGGACAGCTGGGACTCCCCCTCAGGGAATCACCCCTTAGGTTCTGAAGATGTCACTGATCCTGTCCTCCACTTCTAAACCCTTGGTGGCTGCTGACCGTGCACCCGTCTCTCCACCTCTAGCTTGGGGACCTGCAAGCAGACAGTGACGAGAGCCAGCGGGCCCTGCAGCAGCTCAAGAAGAAGTGCCAGCGACTCACAGCTGAGCTGCAGGACACCAAGCTGCACCTGGAGGGCCAGCAGGTCCGAAACCATGAGCTGGAGAAGAAGCAGAGGAGGTGGGTGGCCCTGCCTTGTGCCCTCAGAACCTTTGAGCCGCAGGACCAGCCATTCGTGCTGGCACGTGAAACAGACTCACTTCTGGTCTCCCAGGAGGACTCGGGCCACGGCTACCGGGAAGTCCATCCCAGCCTCTGTTCACATGTGTTCCTCTCAAAGGGTACCTGTCATCTGTCCCAAACCAGAAAGGACAGGCTTCAGCCAAGTCCAGAACCACCAGGTCCCTGCCCTGCCCCTTGTGCCCCTCACCCCCTCACCCCGGCTCTGCCTGAGTAGCTTTCACCTCACAAACACACTCTCCTGACTAATGTCGCTAAACTACCGCGCCACTTCCATCTCATTATGGTAATGACGCAAAGGAGGGGGGCAGCCCTCACAGGAGAAAATCCAATCTAAATTAATTTCCCTGGCTGGGAATGGGAATGGGACGCCTTCATTAACAGCGTGAGGAGCCCACACGCCCTGGGAACAGTGGGGTGCCCCAGGGAGCAGGAACAATGCCTGGTTCCCCTCTGCCAGCTTCCAGTACAGGTACCAATTACCTTTGTGAAGGGTAACCTCACCCCTAGACCCTGGGAGGGAGACGGGCAGAACAGAGCTCCTGCTCCTCGCTCCTCCCAGTATGCATTACCTTACGTGTCCCCAGCTTCCCCATCACCTTGTCACCTTCCTTGCTAACTGCTTCCTGTTACTCTGAGGAGAGCAAGGTGGTTCAGAGGATTTTTTTTGTATCTCTGGGAAGAATCAGGCAGTTCACTTCTCCCACCCTTTAACCCCACTCTGTCTAAACCTAAAGATGGCACTGTTAACAGGAACCCCTCCTTCATGAGCACCCCATAATCATGCCAGCTTGGCCTAGTTACCATGTCTCTGTGCTCCCCGCTGGGCGACTTATTAGGTTTCAGCTACCCGGGGTTTTCCTCCTCTCTTTCTGCTGTGGGCTAGGGAGGGGTGCGATGGAGTTTCCACAGGAACCTGATTACCTATGCAGGGAAGGGCTAAGAGGGATTTCAGCAATTTGCTCCCCGATTTAGAGTCACTGGGCGGGAAACGGAAGGTTGGGAAGTAGAGGAGTAAAGGAGGTGGCTCCCGCGAGTGCCTCTTTAGTCAGGAGAGTGTGTTTGTGGGGTGAAAGCTACTCAGGCAGAACCGGGGTGAGGGGGTGAGGAATGCTGCCTGGCCCAGCACGGGGTGTCCTGCTGGTAACTCGGGGTGGGTGGTACTGACACCGGAGGCAGATGCCAGCGGCGGTTAGAAGCCAGCAGCTGTGCCTGTAGTTGCTGAGTTGAGCACAGGGTGAATTGTCCAAAGAGAACATCGTCTCTACTCACCCTGATGCCCCTCTTGTCACTTTGACACCTTCTTCTTTCATCCGCTGGAGAATGTGGAGACTTGCCTGCCCCTTTCCCAGAAGCGGTGTGCGGGACCTTCTTAGGCCCACTTGACGAAGCATTCATTGTTCCTCAGGTGCCTCAGTAGTCTGACCTCTATTTCCTGAACTCCAGTGTCACCAGGGTCCCAAGTCATGACTTAGAGTCCCTCTCACCCCCCACCCCAGCCCTGTTGGTGTCTTGCTCCGTCTGTGGCACCGCTTGCTGGGTGCTGGAGAGCTAGACTTTGTCCTTTCCTAATGAGGCCGTCGTGCTCCCCACAGGTTTGACAGTGAGCTTTCCCAGGCACAGGAGGAGGCCCAGCGGGAGAAGCTGCAGAGGGAGAAGCTCCAACGGGAGAAGGACATGCTCCTGGCTGAGGCTTTCAGCCTGAAGCAGCAGCTGGAGGTACTGGGGCTGTTCCTCTTCCAGCTCCATCTCCCCTACCACTTGGGGAAGCCCTGTGCCAACCTCACCTTCCTTTGCCCTCTAGGAAAAAGACATGGACATCGCCGGGTTTACCCAGAAGGTTGTCTCCTTGGAGGCTGAGCTCCAGGACATTTCTTCTCAAGAGTCCAAGGATGAGGCTTCTCTGGCCAAGGTCAAGAAGCAGCTCCGGGACTTGGAGGCCAAGGTCAAGGATCAGGAAGAGGAGCTGGATGAACAGGCGGGAAGCATACAGATGCTGGAGCAGGTACCACAGGATTGGCCAAGGGAGGGCCAAGGTGCAACAGGAAATATTGCCACCCTCACGGGGAGGAAAGGTCAAGGTCTACATCCATCCATTCGTTCATTCATTCTCTCAATCACTCATTCATCTACTCAAAATGTCGTGTGAGTACTTGCCTGGTGCCAGCCACAATGTACAGATAGTTAAGTTGCCATACAGCCTTTCCCGAAAGCAGATCTGGGTTGGATCTAGTGAGGAAAGAATGGGAAGATAATGCAGACAGAGGGCCAGGAGCCAATCAAGCATGCCACTAAACAGCCAGGTCAGTTCAGGGGTCCTACCCAGGGACGGAAAGCTGCAAGACCATCTCCAGCAACCAGCCTCTTCCTGAGCCTTGGCCAAGTGTCTAGTAGGGATGCACACTACAGCTTTCCTGCAAAAGCTGGCTGCCAGGGCAAAGACTGAGCGGGCAAAGAGAACCATGGTGGAGAGAGAGCCTGCGCTCCTGAACATGGGAGAGCTGCACTTCCGGGAAAGGAACCCAGTCCTGACTTCCAACCCACAGGCCAAGCTGCGTCTGGAGATGGAGATGGAGCGGATGCGACAGACCCATTCCAAGGAAATGGAGAGTCGGGATGAGGAGGTGGAGGAGGCCCGGCAGTCATGTCAGAAGAAGGTATGGCATCTGGGCCGTCTGGGATCTTCTATGCTGATATAAGGATATGTTCTTTATTACTGCTTTAAAGTGGGGGCTTTTGTTTTTCCACACTATCCCCCTGTATTCTACTGTTATTCTGGACCAGCATTTCCCCTTTTAGGACTCAGGCCTGGCCTGGGATGAGCCTTTCAGTCCGTGGGAAAGCTTGGTCCTGTGCTTCCCTGGGGCTGCCTGTGGTCAGCCAGCCTGGCTGGATGATCTCTCTCTCTCTCTCTCTCTCTCTCTCTCTCTCTCTCTCTCTCTCTCACACACACACACACACACACACGCACGCACGCACGCACGCACTGTGCAAAGTCTACTGTGGCTGTAGTAGCTGCCTGTGACCTGCTGTCCCCCTCCTGCACTTGTCCCTCCTTGGGTCATCCACACTCAGCCGTGCTCCATTGTTCTGGGAGGGGACACTCAGTATGGGAAGAGACTATTGTCCCTGCCTACGATGGGCAAAAGGACAACAGCCTCTGTCCCCACAACCCCGCAGCTAAAGCAGATGGAAGTGCAGCTTGAGGAGGAGTACGAAGACAAGCAGAAGGCCCTGCGGGAGAAGCGGGAGCTGGAGGGCAAGCTGTCCACACTCAGTGACCAGGTGCGTGGGGACCCCCACAGCCATCTGCTCCACCGGCCTAAGACTTGGGATATTGAGGACAGAAAACTGGGCATGCCTTGGTACTCTGCAGCAGGTACCACATCACAGGGGTTGATGAGGGTATCATCCATCACCCAGGCCTTTCTCACTAGCCATCATGATCCTGGCATGCCCAGGAGAGCATCCTTGCTCATTTTTGGAGAATGTGAAGATAGGCAAGATTAGCAGTCAGCTTGGGAAGGACTCAAGGAAGTCCCATGGTGGAGCTCAGTGCCTTCCCGGATGGTGTCCTCCCAGGTGAACCAGCGGGACTTTGAATCAGAGAAGCGGTTGCGGAAAGACCTGAAGCGTACCAAGGCGCTGCTGGCAGATGCTCAGATCATGCTGGACCATTTAAAGAACAACGCCCCCAGCAAGAGGGAGATTGCCCAGCTAAAGAACCAGGTACCCGTGCTCCGACGAATCCACTGGCTCCAGGGGCGGCCAAGAAGCTCATTTGTTCCGTTTTCTTCTCTGCGGCTTGTCTTGCTGGTTCTTAAGTCCTTGAGAAGGAAGATGGCTGGAATGTGGGGAGGAAGCCACCCCTAGCAGTCAGATTCCCCAGGGTCTGTGACTGCCAGGCCCGAGGGTGATGTGGATGGGCTGTGTATCCTGGAGGAGAGAACAATGTGTGCACCGCAGCACAGCTATGGCTCTAAGAATGCCATTCATGAAGAAAGAGGAGGAGCAAGAAGGGGGAGGAGGTGGCAGAGGAGGACAGGGAGAGTGTCTGGACCCCTTCTCCCCTGTGAGCCAGTGCCTTGCACAGTCCTTGTGCCCCAGAGCGTGGCTGATGTTTATCTCCTGGCTGGGGGTGTCTCTCTGTCCAGCTGGAAGAGTCGGAGTTCACCTGTGCAGCAGCTGTAAAAGCACGGAAGGCGATGGAGGTGGAGATGGAGGATCTGCACCTGCAGATTGATGACATTGCCAAAGCTAAGACAGCGGTGAGGGGCAGGGCGCACAGGGCAGGGCTGGGGACGAGGGAGAGCTGAACCGTGACCCACACAGGTCCTCTCACGCCTGCAGGACACAGTACCCCCTACCCACATCCTCTGCTTCCCCCCCACACTCAGAGCAGTCTTGAGAGGAGGGGGGGCTGGCAGCTCGGGTGCACATCTCCCTGTTTAACCACCTGCCTCTGGGAGCTTGGCCGCAGGCCCTGGAACCATAAATAAAGGCAGCTAATGTGGCTGAGGGACGTAAACAGGTGCCTCGAGATTAGCAGAAGCACCGATAAGAGGATAGGACACCGGGCTTCCTTTCCCTCCCCTGCCCAGCCCACTGACGAGCCCAAGCGGCAGCTAATTAGAGCTTTTATTTAATGCCTCCCTTTTAATTCCCCACCTCTCCCACGGCCCAGCCACTGGCTCAGTATTCACTCCTGGGATGTGGCCAGCACCCGTACCTCCTCAAGCCAGGAGTGGGGCAGGGGGAGGAGGCTGGGTTTGGCTGTTGGCTTCATGGCCCCTAGCTGGTCACCCTGCTGCTGAGAGACGCCAGTCTCACGGGCTTGATTTATCTTGTGACATTTGTGCTCTTCAGCAGGTTCCAGGTGAGTAATTCCAATTCCTTAATTGTGTTAAAAAAGGCTGTTATAAAATTATCATTTTATTTAAATCTGAGTTAATAAATTTCTTGGCGGAGGCTTCCCCCAGCTCCCCACAGCCCAGTAACAAGATGGATGGGGCAGAGAAGGCACCAGCACAGTCATTTTGGTTCAGAATTACAGGCTAATAGATTCATTCATTTCCTGAAGCTGCCGGTACCTGTCTCTTCCCCTCCCCCAAGGCTGGGAGAGCTGGGTGCCCCAAGAGTGGGCCATCCCCAGGGCAAACAAAATCCAAGCCAGGGGATGTCACCAGCCTGAAAGGTTCTTCCCTGAGGCCTGCTATGGGCAGAGTACATGCCAGTCAGGCTGATGTACCAGGACGATGGGTCGTTTGTTAAGGGCAGAATTTCTACTTTCTTATTAGCCTTGAGAGCTGCCAGAAAGCAGCTGCCATTTAGCATCTAAAACCCAGGGTCTGCCTGTCCCCCATCTCCCTGCCCAGAAGCCATCGGATCCCTCCGCCATTTCATCGTGTCCCTACCCTACTGTCACCCCCACCTAGGAGAGGTGGCATGGGGTGGGCCAGGTTTGGACTTGCCACCCCAGGGCCTGAAGACACAGGCCTGATTCCCTCCCATCTGCCTCTGCCTTTGTCCAGTTGGAGGAGCAACTGAGTCGCCTTCAGCGTGAGAAAAATGAGATCCAGAACCGGCTGGAAGAGGATCAGGAGGACATGAATGAGCTGATGAAGAAGCACAAGGCAGCTGTGGCCCAGGTACCCCGATGACGTCATTGTTACTATCCTCCGCCCCCTCGTAGATCTCCAGCTAGACGCTTTTTGTCCCCCTGAGATGTGTACCCCGGCTGTCCTGGAACTCACTCTGTAGACCAGGCTGCCTTTGAACTCACAGAGATCCGCCTGCCTCTGCCTCCCAAGTGCTGGGCTAAAGGTTTACGCCACCACACCTGGCTCCCCTGGCCCTCATTGGATAGGGGCTGAATTTCTGTTTGGGGGACCCTTTCCCCATTGTTCTTCTCCCTTCCCAGTCCTCTCGGGACATGGCACAGATGAATGATCTCCAAGCTCAGCTAGAGGAATCCAACAAGGAGAAGCAAGAGCTACAAGAGAAGGTGGGTACCATGGGCTCCCTTGGGAGTAAGCGTTCTGGGTCCTTGGGGATGAAGCCTTGATCTAGTACAGAGGGTGTTTCTCTCAGCCATTCATTAGCCACAGAGCATGTGAACTGGGAGCAGTGTGAACGAGCAGGAAGAGCCAGGCTTGGGGCCTTATCACCATGGTAGATGTTTTGGCTCCAGCTGCCTCACCTCACATCTCTCTTCCCTCTCTGGTTCTTACCATGCTCCTGCCTCTCAGCAGGGCAATATCAGTGCCAAGTGCAGGGGCAAGTGGGGGAGACCTTGGCTGGGGGTGGCTCCTCTGTGCCTTGCTCCCTCCCTTGGCCTCCTAGTCACCATGGTGATGTTGCCTATCTCAGACTTGCCACCGCCCTCCCCGTTTTGGATTCAGTTCATTCTTCCCTTGCTCCCTCCACCCCTAGCTACAAGCCCTGCAGAGCCAGGTGGAGTTCCTGGAGCAGTCCATGGTGGACAAGTCTCTCGTCAGTAGGCAGGAAGCGAAGATCAGGGAGCTGGAAACACGCCTGGAGTTTGAAAAGACCCAAGCGAAGCGTCTGGAGGTGGGTTCAGCTACGTGCACGTCGCTGCAAGCCAAGCAAAGCTGCCCTGGTGGCTGTGGCCACGCATGCTCTGAAGGGCTGTGCAAGCCAGGGACACTCCTCAGAGTCCTCTGCCAAGCTGCCAGGCCAGCTGACAGGGTGGGAGCTCCCCTCCCGCCTGCCTGGCCTGCTCTCTGGGCCCCGCAGAGCCTGCCTATTTTACATTCTGTATCCGTGCTTGCTTTCTGCCAAGGGACCAGAGCAGCTTAGCTTTTCGTCTTCATATTTTCCTCTGCCACGAGCTCCCCCTCCTGTCCCCCTCACTCACTCTCTGGTAGGGTCATAAATATGCAGCGGATGGCACCACTGCTCTAAGGCTGAAGTCTGTTCTCGTCTCGTGGCTCTTTCTTCTTCTCCCTTGCTTTTTACACCCCTCCCCGCACGGCTTGCCACCCTTTCCAGCTCTGCCCTCCCTTCTTCTCCCCCCCCAACACCATCCTGCCCCTTTCTTACTCTCTTCCTATGTCTTCATTTCTTTCTTTTCCTCATCCCCTTTTTCCTTTTTTTTTTCCCTTCCCCCCTTTTGGTTAGTCTCGTCTCTTCTTTCTTTGTTTCCCCCTTCTCCACAATGGTCTCTCCATACTCCACCTCTGGTCTCCTGTAGCCAGTGTGCTTCAGCCTCCCTGTGTGAGAGGTGTCAGAGCCCCGTCGGAGTGTTCCCTTGTAGCCTTGTCTTGACTCTTGTTCTCCTGAGTGTATGGACATCTGTCCAAACATCCTCAGGCCTGCCTGGGAACATGCTCATTGTGACGCATGGGGAACTTCTCTGTTGCCCCTTCCCCATCAGTCCCTCTGTCAGCAGAGCAGGCCGTAGGAGAGAGGTAGAAGCGGGTGAGCAGCCAAGGGCATTACTAGCCTGGACACAGGAAAAGTGTATGGATAAAACTCCCAGCATGGAGAGCCAGACAGAGCTTAACAGCTTATGTTCTGCCCCCAGGACTCCAGGGCAGTGGGTGACATTTCAGCCCTGCTATTACACACAAGAAAGGGTTCATGTGGCTGCTGGGGCCGGAGAAGCCCCTGGTGGTGGATGAAGGCTCTGCCTCCTGCGCTTGTCACCTCACTCTTGTCTCAGACTCCCTTCGACTCAGAAGGGCAATGTTGTGGTTTAGGCTCACCCTGAGTGACCCTGTAGCCTGGGCCTGTCCCTTTGCACACCAGGCTGGGGTCATCAATGGGAGGATGACACTGGACACTGGCTCAGTCTTCCCTCATCCTGGATACTGGCTCAGCCCTCCCTCATCCCTGGCCTCCACTCCAATTATTTCCTGGTAGGATTCTCCTACCTGGCAGGGGAAACATGTCCATGTCCATGTTTCTGAGGGAGACGGATTCACGAGGCCGAGAGAGATCAATCACTCTGCCTGCATCTCCTATTCAGGCACTCACAATGGAACCAGTCACCTCTGAACACTGGCTGTTGCCCCCAAGCTCAGCATCTTGGAAAAATCTCTCATGCCCATGGAGACACTTATATGATAGGCCAGCCTCTGCCCAGGGCCTGCCTAATCTCTGCAGTAATAAGAAGAACCACAACCCTTCTTTCAGATGGCTTTCTCATTACTTAGTCCTCCCAAGACCCCTGGACACAGGCATCATCTTCCCCTTTGACAGGCAGTAAAGCTCAGGGGTAGAGTGTTTACCCTGCACACATGAGGACCTGAGTTCACTCAGGTATAGGGGCTGGAGAGATGGCTCAGTGGATCTGGATTCAATTCCCAGCACCCACATGGCAGCTCACAACTATCTGTAATTCCAGTTCCAAGGGCTACAATAACGTCACACAGACATACATGCAGGCAAAACCCAAATGCACATCAAATAAAAATAAATTAAAAAAAAAAAAAAGGTCAGGTGTAGTGCCCTTGCTTGTAATCCTCGCACTGGGGAGCAAACACAGGAGGCTCACCGGGGTTTGCTGGCCAGGCAGCCTAATAGGTGAACTCTAGGTCACAATAAGGGACCACATCTCAAAGGACAAGATGGATTACCTAAGGAATAGTCCAGGCTGACTTCTGGCCTATACACGTGTGCTCCCACACACAGGAAGACAAAAGGGATGGGGTAAAGGTGGGAAGAAGTTAAAAGTAAACTCACGTGCGCCTCTCTCAGCCATGGCTGAGTAGTGGGACAAGAGCTCGGCCAGGCTTCCTGCCAATATTCTCTGCCTGGCTGACAGCATACCTGCTGTTTCTTCTCAACCTGCTCACCCAGGGACTGGCCAATCGGCTCAAGGAGAACATGGAGAAGCTGACTGAGGAACGGGACCAGCGCGCTGCAGCTGAGAACCGCGAGAAGGAGCAGAACAAGAGGCTCCAGCGGCAGCTCCGGGACACCAAGGAGGAGATGGGTGAACTTGCCAGGAAGGAAGCAGAGGCCAGCCGCAAGAAGCATGAGCTGGTAATGTCCTGCTCCTCGTGGGTCCCAAGCTGGAGACCCCCTTCCCCAGGTGCTGCTAAGTACATGCCCACCTCACCCTGGGCTGTGGGAGGCATTTCAGTTCCCAAGTCCTCTTAGGTATCCTCTCACCTCACCCTGGGTTTTGGTGAGGGAGAGTTCAGTCCTGAGGATAGGCAAGAGGGTCAAGGGTGGCCTCAGAAGTCTCCATCAGGTGAAGCCCACCACCCAGCCAGCCTCGTAGTCCTTGAATAGAGAAGCCTTTGGAGACCTCGAGTAGCAACCAGGGTAGCTCCTGCCTGGCAACGAGTAACTTGCGGCAGGCTCCTGCAGAGATGCTAGGGGACAGTGTGGCCCTCCTGTACACTAGACCCCCCCTCCTAGGAGATGGACCTGGAGAGTCTGGAAGCCGCTAACCAAAGCCTGCAGGCTGACCTCAAGCTGGCATTCAAGCGCATTGGGGACTTGCAAGCCGCCATTGAGGATGAGATGGAGAGTGATGAGAACGAGGACCTTATCAACAGGTAAGAGACGGAGCGTTTCCGGTGGGGCAGAGGTGACATCCATAGCTAAGCTACCAGTCATCACCCTCCCAGTACTGGACCCAGATGGAAGCGGCTGAGGGTGCTGGGGGTTAGGCGCTCTCCTCTCCTCCCGTGCTCTCCTTCCCAGGCCTTCCAAAATCCGGGCTCTGGCGCTGCCTGCTCCCCATGAGTTATTCCCCCGTTTAGCTGCATTTCCGATGGCGCCTGCTCCACTCTAGGGAGAGCAGAGATTTAAGGGCTGTGGCGTCTTGTTACTGTGCTAGAGATTTTCTCTCATAAAACCCACCCCAGAGATTTGTAGTCCTAGGCTGAGGAGAAAGTCAGATCCAGAGGATCAGCAGTGTGGGGGTAGGGCTGGGACCTGGGTAGATCCCAGAGCGCCCCACTTCTTGCCTCAGGGTCAGGTCCCACTGTATGGGCAGGGCAGGGTGGCCCAGGAAGCTGGCTCCCTTGGGGTGAGCACTGGCAGTGGCTCAAGCCTAGTTCTGAGGATACTATTACTCACTTCTGCCTGATCGCAGCCAGCCAGAGCTGTCATTTGGTGAAGAACGAGGTGTGGATGGAGGTCCTCCTGTTTGTCCATCGATTCCCCCGCCCCCATCTGCTTCTCTGGTCTCTTTGCCCACCATTTTCTTTCTGTTTCCAGTTTGCAGGACATGGTGACAAAATATCAGAAAAGAAAGAATAAACTGTGAGGACCAGAGCCATGTGCTCTTTGCCTCTTCCCTTGGGTGTCTAACCCCCCCTAACACAGGGCTTCCTGCCAGGGGTCCCTGCTGCATGCTGCACGCAGACACAGCCTCACACTCTCTCTGGCTGGTCTCTAATGCTAACACCACTGACTGTCCTTAGGCTGGAATGGAAGAATTGTCTGGCTGTGAAGTGTCTTCCTAAAAGGCGAGACTGACCCTCCTAGGCCAGGAGTCTTCATCTGTCTAGCTAAAAGTCCCAGCCTCCCCTCTCTAGGAACCAAGTATGGCCACCACCCTGACATTGTCTGGAGGTCTAGTGTTCCAGGGTAAATCTGTCTGCATTCTTGGGCTCTTGGAACCCAAGCTGCCCGCAAGGAAAGGGTCTGTTTTGTGTTTAAGGTCTGCCACCTTCCTTAGGTGGATGAGGGTTGAGGGTGAGGGGCATCTCACAGCTGCCGGTTTGGAGAAAGAAAGCATCCAGGCAGCTGACCTTGGGCAGCTCTGCTGTGGCAGGGAAAGGAAACAGCAGGTTGTGTTTGCTTTGCTCCCAGGGGGGGCATCTCAGGCAGTGGTGGTGGTCTTGGTGGTGGTAGGAGGAATATATCTGTGGTGGTATGTCTGTCAGGAGGCAGGAGGCCTAGGACATCTGCCCTTCTCTGTTCCCTTTCTGCCGGGGTGGGGGTGCAGGAGCTGGAAAGTGGTGTGGATGTGCAAGGCCTCCAGGCAGATTTGCTGATCCTCTGTCAAGTTCGACAGGCTTGCTTTGGAGGTTGTTTTCTCAGCATAGGACTGCATTCCTGCCTGGCAGACCTCCTCCCCTGGCCAGGATGGGCTGGTGGCCGTGCACAGGAGTCCGGGAGAGCTAATGATAAATGTAATAGTGTGTAACAGTGATAGAGGGCCGCTGGAGCCCGGTTGTCACACACAATTAATATCCCCTGCTGTTCTGTCTCCGTTTGTTTGTTCCCCCGTGATTCAGCTCCCAGTTAACTAATAGCACATGAGCCTGGACATAAATTGTATTTGACGCGAGGTTTAATTCCGACCATTTAAAATTTCAACTGCCCCCTGAGCCTGCCTGCCCCTGGAGTTTGTTTACGGGCCTGATTATTTAAGGAAGAGAACCCGAACATGGTCTGGATTCTTGCAACTAAAAAGCAGGTGAGGGTAGGCAAGCCAGCTTCTCAGCCCACGGACTGCTCTGAATGTGGGGAAGGAAATTCATATTCTGGGCCTCAGTCTGTCCCCGGTGTGTTCCATCTTACCCTCCTTGGGCAGAAGGAGCTCTGAGGGCTGATAAAATGTGCATTGAAGATCATATTCTAAACCACAGTTGGGCACACAGAGACTCAGCGCACACACACACAGACACACACCAGTGTGCACTCAAAGCAGGTGCAGGAAAACATGCAATTCTAAGCAGACTCCACTGATGGCAGAGGGACTCCTTCCTCAGCAGCTCCACGTTATCGAACGAACATGCTAAGGCGGGCAGAAAAATAATGTTTCGATTTACTTAGAGATACAGTTGTTATTGCCATAACCTTAATGAAAGCAGTAAACAGTGCAGTATTAAGGGAGATTTATACAGAAACACTTTTAACATGTAGACATAGATTTTGCGATGCACACAGCACCTCCTTTCTAAAGGCAATCAATATGGTTATGAACGGCGGTGATAAATTACAGGCTCTGAAGCTATAGAGGGAGGTTTTTTGCACGGGTGTATAAATCAGGTGGTATTGGCGTTCCATGGGACCTGTGCACCACAGTAAATCTGCCAGGCTCGGACGGGCACAGAGCTTGCATTAGTGGTTTGGGGGCTGCCTGCTAAACTCCTGTTTACCCGGGGCATTGGCAGGCCTTGTCTCTGTTATAATTCTGTATTTGATGGAAGCCCATAAAATATGCCTCTTTGTTCCCCTTCCCATGTACAGGGCTCTCTCATGGTCCCTAGAACTACTGTGGTTTCCTCTGATGTGTGTGTGTGTGTGTGTGTGTGTGTGTGTGTGTGTGTGTGTGTGTGTAGCTGCATGCACATGCCTGGGTATATATGTATGTGCCTGTGTGGCTATTTATTCAAGAACATAATTCAGGACCAGGCTACTCCTGTTGACACAGATGAAAGGGAATTTATATCAAGGAGAAATCTCAGCTCGTCAATAGCAGGGGAACTTAGGGAGTAGACATCTTGCAGAATTTGCAAAGCATTTGCACTCAGAAACCATCTCTATGCCCCCACTGCTTCATGAGGGGGTCACCATGACTCCAGCCCCAGAATTAGACTCCCTGAGGCTTGCTTGCAGGTTCTGGGGTCAGCCTGTCCAGCAGTAGCAGTGGAGAGCAGGGGCTGGAGGCTGCCTGGTGGGGGGGGGGGGCGGGCTGCAGAGTTAGAACCCTGCTTTCTGAGTCCACTGGACTTCCTGGGGCTATCTGGATCCTGAAGGCACTGCCAGGCCCTCAGGAAAAGTGGCTGCTGCTCCCCTCATCTTTTGTTTCCTGTTTCTAAAAGCCAGGCACACTACAAGGTGGGTCTAGGATTTGGCTGTTGTTTCATTAGCTTAGGTGTGTGTTGCTAGCAGCTAAAGAGACCTTCAGGTTCAAGTTAACCTGAAGTCATGTGAAGGTCCGGTCTTCTGCCCTATGCTTTTATAGTGAAGACATAGAAAACAGTGGTAGCCATAGCCACAGCCTGAGACATGTCAACATAGGCCTCAAGGGGGAGCTGATGGGCCCAGGAACACACACACACACACACACACACACATGAGCGCATGCACGCACGCACACATCTATTTGTTTATTTTATTTCTCCATGTAGCTTTGGCTGTCCTGGAACTCACTCTGTAGACCAGGTTAGTCTTGAACTCACAGAGATCCCCCTGCCTCTGCCTCTAAGTGCTTGGATTAAAGGTACGCACCACCACTGCCCAGCAATACACATGTATATGTGTGGATATATATGTACAAGGATATGGGTGTGCTACAGTATAGGTGTGGAAGTTAGAGAACCCCAGATGGCTTCCAGGGATTGAACTCAGGCTTGGTGGCAAGTGCTATTACTCACTGAATCATCTTCTCAGCCTGAAGACTTTTCTTTAACCAAGCACCATTAGGCTAGAATTGCTAAGTGGGTGGCCCATTCTCATCTGGTTGGCCAGCTGAATAGCCTGTCACTCTTGCCTGGAGGAACGGGTGGTGCCTCCATGCTTCCCAGGATCCTGTTATTGGCTGTCACACAGTGTGGTCTGCTGAGGGAAGGGGTGGGCACCTCACGGGGTGCTGTGCTCTCTCTAACCTTTCTGTTCTCCCTGACTCTCTGATGCGCATGCCACCTGCATTCCAGCCCCACCCAAGGTGCACCCTCTTCCCTTCTTGCTTTCTGTCCTGGCCAGCAAGCAACCCTCAGCTGCCTGGTCTTGCCTACCTTTTTGCTCCTCGCCCCCACAGTGAGGGAGACTCCGATGTGGACTCAGAGCTGGAGGACCGGGTCGACGGGGTCAAATCTTGGTTGTCAAAGAACAAGGGACCTTCGAAGGCAGCTTCTGATGATGGCAGCTTGAAGAGTTCCAGGTGAGCCAAGCAGGGAGGAGAAGCCATCTCAGCCACCAGTCATGGGTGGGCAGTATCTTGGCGCCAAAGGTGCCACCCTCAGGCTACCTGTACACTGTTCTGGTCTGTGGAAAGAACACAGAAGGCCAGCTGCTTAGCCAGGTAATGCTTCCCTGTTTGGGTGTGAGCTCTTGTATAGGTTTAGTTTCATTACACCTACCCGGGCAGCAAGCATCTAATTGTTGGTGCCTTTGAAATCAAGACTTGGGTGGGGCACTGGGGACTCTGGATCCTAAGCCCTGCTCAGGGCAGCCCCAGTGGCTCTGGACTCTGTCCTCTGCAGAGCAGCAATGCAAAGGCACCAGGTCCCCGAGCCGTGCTGCACTTCTGCCCTCCTCCTCTCCTCTCCGCTTCCTCTGGGCTTTTCTTTTCTTTTAAATTATTTATTTATTTATTTATTTATTTATTTATTTATTTATTTATTGTGTATAAAATATTCTGTCTGTGTGCATGACTGCAGGCCAGAAGAGGGCACCAGACCCCATTACAGATGGTTGTGAGCCACCATGTGGTTGCTGGGAATTGAACTCAGGACCTTTGGAAGAGCAGGCAATGTTCTTAACCTCTGAGCCATCTCTCCAGCCCCCTTTTCTTTTCTTTTTTATTATTTATTATATGTACATTGGTGTGAGGACCTGGAGTTACAGGCAGTGGTGAGCTGTCATGTGGGTGCTGGGAATTGAACCCAGGACCTCTGGTTAGAGCAGCCTGTGCTCTTCCCCGCTGATCCATCTCTCTAGGCCCCTCCCCTATGCTTTTCATTGCCCACCCCTCCAGGCTTGCCTGCCAGTCTTGGAGGGAGGCTCGTTCATCCTACTTCCTAACCAATCATAATCTTCTGATCAGACAGACAGCCACTTCTAGAGGCCAGAGCTCCCACCTCCCATCCATCCCTGGCCAGCTACTGCCTGCTCCCTGCACCCCCCTTCCCACACAGTTTCCTCTCCCTTCCCCACCTCTCCAGAGACAGTAGGCAGGCTGAATCGAAAAAGTATTCTCTCTCCTTCTTTTCCAACTCCCCCAAGCTCCTTCCCCAAGTCCAACCCCTCACCACTAGCACCCAGCGGCCCCCTGTAATTGGTTTAATTTATTCGGCCAAACAACATTTTGTTATTGCAGATAATGCCGCCTTCCCCGCCCCGCTGCCGTTCACCACAGTGTGGCACAAGGCTCCAGGTAGTTGACAATGAAATAAATTGAACTAAACGTTTTAGAGGGGGAAAAGTGATGAAATAGAACAATAGTCTAATTTACATGACATTCTCCATGAAGCTATTTTCACTGACGCAAATTATTTTGCTTCATTTCCTCGGATGCTCTTGCCACCGCTTTGCCGGGGCTGTGCAGTTTTCTCCTCCTTCCTCCCTCCCCCTGTGTCCTTATTTTTTGTTAATGCGCCTCTCTCTCTCCCTCTGTCTCTCTTTCTCTCTCTCCCCCTCTCTCTCTTTCTCATTCATCCACTCTGGGTCTCTCTTCTTGGGCCTTCCATCCCACTCAGGACGGCTCTCAACAGCCTCCCTAAGGAGGGCAAGGGGCCAGAGGAGAGACCCACCTCTGCCCTCAGCTCCCTCAGCTACCGCAAGAGGCTCACCCTGAAGGATTCCATCGGGGGCACTGGGGACCAGGACTCACTCTTCACCACCCTGAGTGAGCGTGCCACCTCCCCTGAAAGGCCCCCCAGGAAGGCCCGTATGGGCCCCAGGGAGGAACCCAACCAGGCCCAGGGCAGGAGGTGTGAGGAGCAGGATGACTGTAGCTCCATCTTGTCAGGGGCAACGAGCCGTACTGGCCGTGGTCTGGAGAAGCGGTGGGGCTCAGACTTTGACCGAGCCTCGACCGTCTCCGCGCCAGTCAGCCGGGCCTCCTCAGCCACGCGTGGCTCTGGGGAGGACAGGGCTCGCTCCTCGCTGAGCTTCTCACTGTCAGGCTCACCCAGCTCCCGCCGCAGCACATCCAGGCTCGACAGCCTGTCGAGGACCCTAAGCCCCTCCTGGAACAGGGCCTCGGGTATTGACCGGGAGAGCCCTGACTCCAGGCTGTCCATTGGCCAGAGCTGCCTGGATGAGTGGGATGATGGAGCCAGCGTGGCCCTCAGTGAGGCGCACTCACAGTTCAGCCACCCGTCACTGGCCCGGAGTCTGTCTGTGCCACCCCAGCCACGGGGCTCTGCACCATCCTCAGCTTCTATCACTGAGGGCTCCAGCATCCGACCAGTCAGCCGCCACTCCTACCTGGATCCAGACCTGGAGGCTGCCATTAACGAGGTCTTGAGCTACAAACCTGTGCCTTTCCATCGGAGCAGCCTGGAGCCCGACTCTGAGGAGGATGACCGGAAGAGCATCCAGAGTGCCCGGAGTGCACAGCTGGATTGCCCAGAAAGGGGCACCAGCATCCGCCGCTCTGCCTCGGCCGTGGATGTCTCTGGGCCGCGCAGTGGCCGCAAAAGCCGGAGCAAGCGGAGGAGCAGACGGAGCAGCCCCCGCTCCAGCTCCAGCTCCAGCTCCTCCAGCTCGGAAGGTTCCTCAGGGCACAAGCGGCGGAGGAAAGGGCGCTCTCGGAAGAGTAAGAAGAAATCCAAATCAAGAAGAAAGAAGACAGAGTCTGAGTCTGAATCCTCCTCGTCCTCATCCAGTGGCTCCACGGTCTCCGGCCATAGCCGCTCCAGTGTGAAAAGGGGCCCTACCGCAGATATCGAGGAAACAGGGCAAGCGCCAAGAAGGTCAAAGAAGGAAGAGAAGCAGCGAAAGAAAGAGGTGGACAGTCTGATGATGCGGTACCTGTATCGGCCCGAGAGTGACTAGCGCAGTAGGTGACACCTAGCCTGGCGTGGAGTGCAGCATGGCGTGTTCCACCCTTAGTGAACTAACTCCTCCCTACCCCTCCATCCACAACCTCGGGCTCCCCTCTTTGGCCTCAGAGAGCCTCCGGAGCTGTTTTGGAAACTAATTTGTAATTTGACTTCCTAACAAAGGTTTGATCAGCTCTGTTTCATAAAAGGTAGGGCCCAGAGAGGTTAAAGTTACCTGCCCAGGCTCCACAACTGGGAAATGAGGTTACCAGGAGCTGATGGGGTCTGTTTAACACCTTTAACCTTAACTGCTTCTCCATATGGCCATATGCAGAGCATGTGGGTGACACGGAGGTGTCACCAGCACCCATTTCAGAGCCCTCCTCCAACAAGAGGGACCCAGGAAAGGGTCCTAGCTGGCATGACACACTGGCTGTGAGCTCTGAGAGTCACTGGCTCTCTGCTCTGCTGCCTTCCTCCCTAGCACGGATCTCAGCCTACATTACACCACACCCTCCAGTAGACCCGGGACTTGCCTGCCGCCTCCCTATCCCTTCCGCCCACACTCAGCCCACACATGGGCGTCACCTCAGCTCTGCTCTTCAAGTGAAGTTCTAATGAATAGAAATTAGCAGGTGCTGAGTGACAACCCCCTCTCTGCTCTCCTGCCTCCCCCAGCTCTTCTCCCTGGTGCCCACATCTTGAGCCGAGAGGCAGAGCCTGAATCATTGGGATCCCATTGTTGCCAGCTTCCCTGGTGGGTGGTGACATTTTGAATCACCCCTGTTGCGAGAAGCATTTTCAGCCTGGCACCCTCACGGGGCATGCTTGCTGCTTCCCAGGAGACTCCACCCTAGGCTGTAACCCCCTGGGGTACGACAGTTGTTTCCCAGACGCATGAACTAACACACCTGTAGCATGCTTGTGCGAGGGGCATCTGGGGAATTGGGCTCTACCCAACGGGGTCCCTCCGTTTAAGGTCCCTTCGAGGAATAGAACAAGAGGAAGTTGCCTGTGGCCGTTTGGAAATGGGGAGGGGAAGGAAGGCAGGCAGTGATTGGGAAGTGGGAGTAAGGCAATGGAGCTTGACTCCAGACCAGGCTTAGAGCAGCTCAGGCCTGAGCTATGAAAACATGCCTTGGTCTCAGCTCTCCCACTCCTCCGTCTCAGTGCTGCTCTGTGGCTTCTGCCACGGCAGTTGGTTTCACAGTGCTCAAGGGAGAACAGGGAGCGTGAGTGGCCTTTGTTAGCTCCATCCTGAGAAAAGACAGGAGTCAAAATATTTGGCCTACAATTTCCACCTCCTTTTAGCAGGCTTGCGAGGGACCATGCACCCCAGGGTGAGGAGTCAGTTGGAGGGTGGAAGGGGAGGTCTAGAAACAAAAAGGCCAGGCCTTTCTGTAGGCCTTCCAGAAGGAAGCCAGCGTCTTTCTGGACCATGCCAGACTGATTGGTCACTAGCAGATGTCATACCTGAATCCCTCCAGCTCCAGTCACCATCTACAGTGAATAAGACAGAAAGCCTGTTTCCACAGCCTCCTCTCCCCCACAGTCTACTGGGGGAGTCACCTGGTCCTGAAAACCTACACTGGGCCACTATGCGAATTACAGTCAATGTTGGTAGAGCTTCCGTGAAGTGGGGGGCAGAGAGCTGGGAGGGCTTTGCTGTTACCTGCTGCCTTTGAACTGGATATGCCTGCAAAGGCAGAAGGTGGGGGCTGGAGCCTCCCCTGGGGATAAGGACCAGTGAAGAATTCCAAAACCTAGTGCAGCATCACCCTGGGCTTTCCCAGCAGGAATTAGCTTGTGTCCCAAATTGTTTGTGACAGGATGGAGCAGGAGCCACTGGCTTGTGGGGAGGAAAGCTTTTTAAAAAATTTAGTTAAAACGTTCCAATTGCCAGCCCTGACTCTTGCTCTGGGGACAGGGAGCTGCCTGCCATTGGCTTACTGGTGGTAGTGGCAACAGATGCAGCTAGGGAGGGAGACTGGCCAGAGGAGAGCTCAGGAAAGATGGCAAAGGATCTTGTGGCCCTGTCCTTGGCTGCTGCGACTGCGCGTACCTGGTGTCTGGGGTTTGGGAGCAGAGGCTGGAGACCCACCTGTGAAAAGAGATGAAGGATGGAAGGAACAGGCCACGCAGGGCTATGCCTCATTTACATCTGGGCCCCAGCCCTGGCATCTGCCTCATGCCCTCTGCTCACAGAATAACACCACTGTCTTTCTTCACAGTCAGGCGTTCCTTAGCCGGAAAGCAAACCTTTAGCACAGGGTGTGTGGAAATTCTGTGTTAAAGAAGACAATAACCGGCTCCCACTAATTCAGGATTCAAACAACCCCAGGGCTACACTGACCCCCATTTTTCCTGTGCTGCATAGTTATTGTTGAGCTTTATAGTTTTGTCCTGGAGATGCTGCAAGGCCCTAAGTGCTTCTGGTCCATCAGAATAAGACTCATTTATGTTCAGTCTAGTTTGTATTAAGTGTGTTTTGTGCTATTCTTATTCCTTTAAAAATGGTAATTCATTCATGAGAAATACGATAACTATTAACCAGACTGCCCTGTTGCTGAGCCATTTTGCATAATTGAACATATATTTTCCCAGGCTCTTCCTTTCCGCCAGGGACCCAGAGACCTGTCTTTACATACCCTCTTTCCGCCCCCATCCCCACCCCAGCAGGCAGGAGACTTCTGGTTTGGTCTTGTTTTCTTCTTGTCTGCTCTAGTGGCAGAGTGCCCCAAGGCTGAGGTTCAGGTTCATATCTTGGTTGTGACCTTGGTCCAGTTGCTTCTTCCCTTTGAACCAGTTGGCTTCTCCCCCCCACCCCTCGTAGGTTGCTGGGAGAACAAGACAAAATAGTAATTCCCAATCAGCAGTTCTTGACCTTCCTAGCACCGCGAGCCTTAACAGTTCCTCACATTGTGGTGACCCCAGCCATAAAATTATTTCCATTGCTACTTCATAACTGCAGCTTTGCTGCTGCTGTGAACCACAATGTAAATATCTGATATGCAGGAGATCTGATATGCAACCCCAAAGGGGTTGTGACCCGTAAGTTGAGAATCACTGGTCCAGGGGGCACTGCTTCCTATAGGAGGACTTGGTTGTGGAACCTTTTCCTCTGCACCCGCTGCTACCTCCAGGGAAACCTAAAATGCTGTTTGTTTTAAAAAGAGCAGTAAATCAAGGGCATCCTTGGGCTCCTAGTTTAGAATATAGCAGGCCTAGCGAGTGTAGAAACTGTAGAACAGTTACAAGGGCCTGGAGGTAGAGCCGCGTCCCTTCGTGACTCAACTCAGGCCATGGCAGCAGCTCCAGGGACCCAGATGAGGACAGAGCACCAGCAGAGGTGAAGCTGTATTGGACAGTACCTTCTCCAGGGGTGTTAGACTGCAGTGTATGTGATCAGGGCAGTGGGGACAGGAGGGGGCTCTGAGGTGAGGTCTTGTTGGCTGTTAGATGTCACAATCCTCCTCTCTCTGGGGTATAATGCTTCTTCATATCATCGTTCTCCAGAGCTGGGGGCCTGCTGAAGACTCCCAGGAGCTAAGGGCTTTTCCCATTGGTCCGTCCTAAACAGGTCTTGCCAGCCTCTGAATCTCCATCCCTTTTTCAGTAGAGGATGCCATGATCAAGGACAGAGTCCTCCAGGCCCAGGGGATCCTGTCAGGAGTAGCAGTCACTTGTCTGAGCGTTTCCTCCTTGGACAAGTTGCAATCAATCTCGAGTCATCATCTGTGTGGTCTGTGGTCTACCTGCATTGGAGGAAGGGAGCTGAAAACTCCGAATGCCTGGGTTCCTCCCCATGACTCAGTCCCAGCTTCTTGGGGAAGAACCGAGGAACATGCAGCTCTTTCTTAGGCTCACGGAACCCTGGTCCCTGCTGCCACCAGCCTCCCTGCCCTGATATTCTCCAAAGCTTTCTCAGTGTGAGCCCCCTGCTCCTTTCTCTGCGTTAAGCATCTCCTGGGTGAGCCCGGGGGCATTGACCCAGCACCATTTAAGTTTGGAAGTGCTCAAACAGAGCCTTGGTGGCCCAGAGTAGGAGTATTATTTGGCCTTGACCTTGTTCCTCTCTCTGCAGCCCAACCAGCCACTGGAAGTCCCTAGCCCCTGACCCGTCAGATGATGAGCACGATCCTGTGGACAGCACCTCCAGACACCGATTCTCCCACAACGGTTTGAGTGACAGCGACACAGAGGCCAAGCCAACAGAGACCAATGCATAGCCCGGGAGTGTCTCACGGCCCTCCCACCCCACAGCCTCTCCCAGGAAATGGAGGGGTACCTCTGTCCCCGCTCGACTGCCGACTGCCGATCTGCATGGAAAACACCGCAGCGCTCTGTAAGGGGTACTTTCCAGGCTGTGGGTGTCTGGTAGCTCCACGTGGAAGAGGTGGGGGAAGAGGAGTCTCTGCGAGAACTCCCACTCCCGCCTCAGAAATGCCATGCTCTTGGCTCCTACCCTGGACCCTGTGGACCATGTCAGGTGGCCTGGCACTTCATGGAGCCAGCGGTGGATCTCCGTGTCAGCCTGCTGCTCAGGGATGGTGGGTGGATAGGTTACCTGCTGGGCCACTCCAAGTTGCTAGGCCCACGTGAAAGAGTCAGGAGGGAGCAGCAATGCCTCCCCTCTGCTGGGGTGAGGGCTTTCTCTTCTCAGTGCCTGCTGTCTTTTTACTGTTTAATTTAAATACCCAAACCTCCACGCAGCTGCGGCCTTGAGAGTGGGAGGGGCTGCTGTCGCAGCTGGGCCCTGTGGGGTGTCTTGGGAATCTCCTCTCTGTCTTCACTCCGTCTTCACTCCTCCAGGGGTCCTTTCTCACGCACCCTGCAGCCGGGTGGGCGCGCCGGTGAGCAGAGCTGGGGCCCTGGCTCTTAAGAGGAAGAGTAGGGAGGCTTGGCGGCCTGGTGCTTCTAGCTTGGGCCTAGCAAACCTTGTTGAGTATTAAGTGCAATGAGCAATTATTTAAGAGCCGATCTCGTCCACCTGCACCAGCCCATGGCTTCCAGCACTGCCTTCCTTCTGTCCACAGTGTAGCCAGCTCATTTGGTGCTGAGGACTTGCGGTGGGCACAGTGGGAGGTAGATGTTTGGTCTGTTTACCAGACCAGAGTCCTAACCCTTTATCATCTTTCTTCTGCCCGTGTCCCTGTTCCCACACATACCCCAGACACAACAACAGGTGGTCTGGGCATCCCAGCTGCTTCCCATAAAAGTCATTGCACCTACTCTACCAGACTTAGGGGCCCAAGAGCAGTGCCTGGTGCTGGACCTGTCTGCCATCCCCCTTCCCTCCTGCAATTGGTTTGTACTTATCGGGCTGTGCTCGCCCTGTGGACTTGATTAAGGAAATAAAAGGCCCCTTCCCTCCTGGCCACACGTGTCACTGCCTCTCCTTGCAGGCTCAGGAGAAATCCAGGGTGACCCCAGGGCAGGGGCAGAGGTGGGATTCTGGTGGTGACATGGAGCCACCTTGGTCTCTGGTGGCCTACTCCCAAGCCAGACCAGTGCCACTCGGGGAGCCTTGGCAGTTGAGCTAAGTGAGGAGATAAGGAAGGCAGAGCCCCCGCCCCCCTTTTATATTGAAGCTAGTGGGGTTTGCAGCCCACTATGTTCTCCCCCTCTTCCACCCTTGCTCCCCCACTTCCTCCCTCCCCAACCCTTTTCACACGTTTGATTTTAGTCTCTCCAAAGGTGACTTTTTGATCAAAATTTGGCAGCATTTTCTCTGTCCCTCCACCCTTTCTAAGCACAGGAAGCTTGAATACGCTGGGAGTACCACCTTAGATGCCTGCTTGGCCCCTGCCTACACACCTGAGCTAAATCTTATGCTTTGTGGCAGTTACGGGGCAGTCACGCAGATGGGCAAGAAACCAAAGACCCCTCCCCCTCCTCTTCTTCCTCCTCCTCCTCTTCCACTTTTCATGACCAGATACATTTTCTGCAGGAGTTAAGCGGTCTGGGGAGGTATGGGTGGCGGGGGAGGCTCTGCTGATGTCAGCCACCCAGGAAGTCAAGAGAGGGAACCAGACCAAAACGAGCTGGAGAGAACTATGAAATGGATCCTTCTAGGACACACCTGCCTGCCCTCCAACAGAGGCAAGGCAATGAAAGTGAAGTTATATTTGTTTGTTGAAACTGAGTCTCACTGCACAGCCCCGGCTGACCTCCTGTTTCCACGTCTCCTGCCTCAGCCTCCCTCATGCCGGGATTCCAGGTGTGAGCCGACACACCCAATTTGGGGCGAGAGAAAATTTTTGGTGCTCGGGTAATCTGCTCAGCATTTGAGAAAGCTGTCTTGATTAGCTCCTGTTGCCTGGGCACAGTCCTTCCAGACCAGGGATGTCCCAGTAAGGAATCCGACACTCAGAGCAGACGCCTTCCCTACTGCTGTGTGTCAGTTTCCGTCCCAAGAAGAGTTAATCACAGTGCCTGTCCTCGGGGAAGGTGAGCAGGAGGGCAGAGGAGGTGCTTTGGAGCTCTGAGCCCAGAATGCATGGGCAGTTAGTGCGGGGACATGCACAGGAAAGGAAGCTTACACAAAGGTCCTGAGTCTGAGTGGGATAAACAGTGCTCATACCACAGCTGCCTGAGAAACCAGAGGCCACAGCACTACCACTACCACCAGTGCTTCTCGAAGCTTCCACATGACCCTCGGCTAGGGTTGTAGACTCCAGGTTATGAAGGGGGCAGTTCCCTTGGTTCCCACTCCCTGAGGTCCAAAGGGCCACCAACGCATGTCTTCATTTGGGTTACACCTAGAAAACTCCACAAGTTCCTGAATGCCCGCAGTACCTTATTCCTGAGATGTGTGTGAGTCCACAAAACAAAACCGTAGTCCACGTGCCTGTCTTGCAGCCACCCTGTGTCCCCTTCGAACCTCCGTTCTGATTTCCAGCCCTTAGGATTGCTCTGACTCCTGAATAAGAGGCAAGGGCAGGAACCAGAGCCCTTGGGGGACTCCCCATACTGCCCAGACACCACAACAGCAGCCAGTGACCCCCAAACTGCTCCCTTTGTCCTCGAGTCCTCTTGGCAGGTTATCCCAGTTGTCCTTCCCCCATCCCCGGCCGGCCCCGTGCCTGGTGGCACAGACACTTAGAGATTTGCTCCTTAATTGTCCCCCAGCTAGGCTGCGCAGATGCCGCTCTTTAATCTCTCCTGATAAATGAATCGCGCCGCTCCTTTAATCATATGTTCATATCCAAGCCAATTTGAATCAATTTGGCAGGGAGCATGTTGCAAGGGATGCCATGACTGCTGTTCTCCCCCCAGGGCCTCAGAGCCTCAATGACTTGTAGTCCGCACTCAGCAAGGGGCCCAGGAGGCCCATCTAGGAAGAGGAGTGCCTACCTAAAAGGTGGGGACTTTTTAAAGTCAGCCACCTCATTTGCTTCTTGCACTGCAAGCAGGCTGTGTGGGAATCGAAGATGAATTCCCAAAGGCCTCAGGAGTGGGAGAGACAGGGGATGAGCTCACAGCCTGCCTTGGTCACTGAATAAAGGGCCACATTATCATGCCTGGGAGAAAGTGCTGTCTTAAATCTAACCCTGATCCCTTCTGTTTCCTCGGAGCTGGCTCTCAGGAACTTGGAACACCTCATCGCCTCTAACACAGCAACACATGTCAGACCAGACTAAGCTGGTTTGTCCCCGCCCGCTGCTGGCAGCTGCAACTCTCTTCATCTTTCCCTAGGCTATCGTCTTCTTTAAACCCTCTAGCCCAGGGACAGCCCTGTACCACGTTTTGCCTTTGGGGTAGCTGCCTCCTCCCTGCCTCAGTTGGAGTTCAGACGCAATGGCAAAAAACAAGCAGGCTACCTACACTGCAACCTTTGGGAAAAGGGTCCAACTCTTCTGGCCTCGGTTTCCTCGTTTGTAAAGTGAGGTGGTGTTGCTGGCGAGAACTTTTGGTTCCTAAGTTCAGAGCTCATTGCTGCAGCCACAGCACCCTGAGGTGGCACCCGTGGGGCTGGGAGGCCTGGGTGGCGGGGAAGTTCATGGTCTGGTGGGGCTTGGCTTCTATCCAAGCCTCTTTCATTCCCTGTCCTCTTCCCTTCCCCACTCCGCCAGTCCCAGCACGGGACTCCTGGGAAACCAGGAGAGGGGTACCGTTTAGTCAGGTCTTACTTGCAAGTCCACAGCCCTGGCTGTAGAGCTCAGTAGACTGGCACCTGGAGATTCGTCCAGAAGCCACACCTTTTAAAACAGCAATGTTACCTTTGTCTTGGGTCTCTCTACATAGCTCTAGCTGTCCTGGAACTGAGTATGCAGACTGGGCTGGCCTTGAACTCACAGAGATCTGCCTGCCTCTGCCTCCCAAGTACTTTGGATCTCTCTTTTCCCAGATCGAATCGTAAGAGTGGTCTGGATTGTTCTGTCTTACCATCACGGTCAACATTGACCTTTTAATGATTTCAGCATCAGGAGGCTCCAGGAAGCAGAGGCCTCTGGGAAGTCTCAGGAGTGAGCGGAGCTGAGGCAGTGATGGGTGGGGCTGGTGAGCGGGAGGAGTGCTTCCCAGCGAATCACCTGTTTGGTGAGGAGGTAACAATAGCTCCCATGCACTGACTTTGCCAGGTCCCCAGCTCTTAAACTTGGCTGACATAATCCATCACAATTCTGTTAAGTGTCATTATCACCTCCCCACCCCCACAGGTCCCTGAGGTTCAGAGAGGTGATGTCAGCAAAGTCTTCTGCTTGGTTCCAGCAGCTGGCCAGGCGCCTGGAGCCATTCCAGGCTCCTCAGAAAAAGAAAGAGGCAGGAAAGCGAAGCACCACTGTCATAGCCTTCCCAAGCCGCTGTGTGCTTGGTTTTCACCAGGCCGGTCCTGAGGAAGAAAACACTCTTGGCGATTTCAGGATGAAATGCCTCCCCCACATTCGTGTTGCTCTTTATAGTTTCCCGAGCACCCCCATACGTTATCACTTTTGCGCCGCACCCCCACTGTGCCAACAGTGTGGGTAACGGTTCCACACGGCCCAGAATGCAAATTCTAAGGGATATTCCCTTCATCTAATTGCGCGACGGTAAGACAGAACAATCCAGACCATTCTTGAGATTTGATCTGGGAAGAGAGAAATCCAAAGCAATAGCCTTTTTGGAGCTAACAAGGATGCTAGATCTGTTTAGAAGGAATTTTACAGAGAAATTGAGTTTCCCGCAGTGTTTGCTCCTACGGTGGGTCATATCCATAAGGAGATTCCAGAAAGGCTGTGTGCCTTGTGATCGAAGCTGTGGTCTCAAATCTCCCGGTAGAATACTTATATGTGCAGATAGAATTTGCTTTTGATATCAAAAGTCAGCTATGACAGTTTTATCAAAAAATTTTTTAAAGGATATTAAGTTTTGACACCGTTCAGGCAAATTATATTTGAGGTGACTTAAGAGTCAAAGAGTTTCCACATTTTAATAAATTTTTATATGTTTTGTGCCACATTTATGATCTGACTAGATTAGGGAAAGAAGCAAACGCATTTGGGGAAGAGAGGGCGCCGGGGGATTTCAAAGTGGGGAATAAAAGAAAAAGAGGAGGTAAGGAAGAAAAGCTTGGCACCCACCGTGAGAAAGATGCAACCACAGCCTTTGCAACTGTAAGTCTGAAAGACAGGTCAGCGACCAGCAGCCCGACAAATAAAATCGTGTGTGATGAAATAGGTCCAATGCCTCATTTAAACCCCGGGGCCTGACATCAGCTGCAGGTTGGCACCTTGCTGGAGGGCGGAGTCTGGTCCCTAGGGACTACGATATGATGGAGAGCAAGTCATAGAAACCCTGGTGTGTGGCACTCTCTGGAAGGTTTTGTGCCAAGGACGGGTCTTGTGATGTGCCCCTATGGACCTTGGCTTTTATAGGGGGCATCTCTCCCTAGTGGACACATACTTAGCCATCAAGCAGGCATTGGTGATGGGAAGGGAACTTCTGCTCACAAGGACCTTCTGAAATAAACCAAGAGCAGAGAAGCAGCTTGGTGCTGAAGATGTAGCTCCGGGTACAAAACTTGTCTAGCCTGTGCAACACCCTGGGTTCCATCCCCAGAATGGAGGAAGGAAAGGAAAGAGGGTTGGAGAGGAAGGAGAGAGGAATGGTTTTATAGCTGTTAAGGGGTCCTTAACTATTACAAGTACACATGACAACTGGCCAAGGTATTGTCTTTATTCCCAACACTCCGGGAGACAGGAACAGATGGGTCTTCCTGAGTTCCAGGCTAGCCTGGTCTATATCACAAATTCCAGGCCAGAACATGAAAAGAAGAAAGTACACATGAGAATGCAGGACAGTAAATAAATGGGGAGCCGGGGCCATAGCTCTGAGTGGTAAAGAACATGTGTAAGGCCTCGGGTTCTGGGGGGCGTGTCTGTAATGCCGGGTACTAGGGCCAGTCTGCAGCACATCAAGTACACACACCCCTTCCCTGCCGCTCCCCTCCCTGTGTGTGTATTAACATGCTATTAACGGTATCTGTGCTATTAACATGAAATGTGTATGTGCTTTTTGAAAGGCAGTACAGGTGTGGGTGCCAGTGCCAAAGGAGGTCCCTCCACTGTCCTGTGTGTCTGACTGGAAGATTACTTCTTTCTTAGCCTCCTCTGTATAGATGTCAGGCTGTGCCTCGTGGAGTGGGGGGTGGGGGTGGGGCAAATCATGTGGCAAAGCTGCTTAAGCACCGCTTGGCTCCTTGCTCAGGGAATGCCGCCCTTAAAGCAGCAGGCATCCGCTGGCAGGCCTGAGAGCAGAAGCTGGAAAGAGACAGGTTGGAGGATGGAAGAGTGGGGAGAAGAGAATCCAGACCTCACTCTCCTCCCACCAGCCCTGAGCCCTGCAGGTGATGGGCCTGGGTCAGGACATTCCTGTTGATAAAGGGGCTGGAGGTGAAGTGGAGGTCGCACGAAGCTGTAGAAACACATCCCTGCTCTAAAGAGACATTTCTCACTGGCCCAACTTTGTCCTGGCTGATAGATTTGTGCATCTAATGTCTGTTTCCACCTGGGAAAGTTCATCCTCTTAAGGAGAAGGAGAACGTCTTATTAAATCAAGTGACCGGGGAGTTTCTCCAAGGAAGTGAGAAGGTTTGGGTGTAGAAGGGGCCACCTGGGGCTTCAGGCACACCAGAAGGTCTGGGAAGGACAGTGGGTGCCCCAGGGCCTGAGTGCAATTTCCACGTCCCGCCCCACCCCCACCCCGGCTCCCCAGTAGAAATCAGCTACAAATCTCAGCTTGTTGGGAACAGATGGCCTTGGCTGACGAATAAGCCACCGCAGGCTGCTCCACCTGTTCTGGAGCTGGAATAATCAGCTCGAGACAAACATCGATGCTGAAATAACTCACGGCAGCGGGTGATGCGCCGGCACGGATTCCAACACTCTCTTAAGCAGACCCCTCTCCCTCGCCCCTCCCCAGCCCTCCCCTTTCCCCAGCCCTCCCCCCCTCTCCAGGCCCCGGAGGCCATCAGAGAAAGTAATGGAGCAGAGATGATTGAGGCCCAAATGGAGCAAGCAAGGCTGGAGGAGGTAGCAGTGCCAGGCAGGGCCGGGTGGAGGGCAGGGCTGTGTCCTGTGACAGGGAGACTCACCCGATCTGGTGAGAAATTGTCTCAGGGGGCCTTCGAGAAGGTGCGAATGACGGTGGCAAGAGGGACCTGGCAAGGCTGAGGAGACTTCTTCCGGTCCCGGATGGAAGAGACTTAAGGATCTGAGGTTTGCTTCATTAAAGGAGCGCTATGCAAATAGGACCTAGCTAGGAACTGGCTCCCGGCACACAGCGACAGCACAGAGAGCTTTTTCCCCCTTGGCTGCGGGTGGGTGCCTGGCGCCCGCAGTCACTCGGCTTGCTTGCTTGCGGTCAGCTTCCCTTCACCTCCTTGATGAAGTCATCTGGGCTAGTGTGCCCAGCCTGGCCGAGGCTGCTGAGCCCAGGGAAGAGTGGTTGACAGTCAGTGGGGGTCAGGCTTCCTAAGGAGCTGGTGGAGAAAGTGCAATCCTTCAGACAGTGACTTTCTGGTTCACAGAACACATAGAGGGGTCCAGGGCACCAATTCTCAACCTGTGGGTCGCGAGCAAAATTACAGTTATGAAGTTATGAAGTAGCAATGAAAATAATTTTATGGCTGGGGTCCACCACAGCATGAGGAACTGTGTTAAAGGGTCTGAGCATTAGGAAGGTTGAGAACCACGGCTCTCAAGGCTGCTGGGCACAAGCAGAAGCCTGATGGGGACTCTGCGGTCTGGTTACAGCTCTAAATGCCAAGTTTCTGTGCCTGTGTTGCCTGAGGCCTCGGACATTAGAGGACAGGTCCCTCCCCTGTTGTGTAGGATCCTGTGAAACCCTTCTAGAAGCTGGTTCTGTTCTCAGAGGTGTTCTGGGTCCTGCTCTCCTAAGTCCTGGTTCTACTAAGTCATTCCTGCTTGTGAACAAAATGTAAAAAGAGCAATAAAGTGGCCCCATGTCACCCTTAGCCACAACGGTGTCATCAGGGACTGCGCCCCAACTGCTCCCTGCCAGCTGAGGGCAGATCTGAAGATTCATCAGGAGACCCTTTTGTATTGACCCTCCTCCGAAAGAAAAGAAAATGGTTCTTAGCTGGATGGTGGTGGTGCATCCCTTTAATCCTAGCACTTGGGAGGCAGAGGCAGGCGCATCTCTGTGAGTTCGAGGTCAGCCTGGTCTACAAAGAGAGTTCCAGGACAGCCAGAGCTGTTACACAGAGAAACCCTGTCTCAAAAAAAAAAAAAAACAAAAAAGAAAAGAAGATGGCTCTTAAAAAACACGTAATCACAATACTTTCCTCATACCCAAAAACTAATCAATAGTTTTTTACTCTCAAAGATTCAGTCAGTATTTAAATTTCCCTAATGCTATTACATACTTTTTATTTTACATATATTTATACATGTGTTTTATATAAAACAGATGCACAAGCTTGTAATCCCAAGTACCCAGGAGACTGAGGCAGGAAAATCACAAGTTCAAGGCTAGCCTAGGCAACTTAGTGAGTCTGTCTCAAAAATAAAAATAAAAGGGGATGGGGCGGAGGAGATGGCTCACTGGGTAAAACTCTTGCTTTGTTAGCCTGAGGACCTGGGTTCTGATTCCTCAGAGTCTGTGTAGAAGCTGGACTTGGTGGCATTTCTGCAGTCTCACTGTTGTTACAAGATGGGAGAATCCAGGAGGCTCCCGGGCCAGCTGGCCTGGAGTATTGAGCAACCATGGCAAGGTGGAAGGTAAAGACAGACACCCTAGGCCTTCTGGTCTCTGCACATGGCAAGTTTGCACCCATTTTCACCCACATACATACACAAGCACAAAATGATAAAATAGGAAGAGGTGGGGACAGAGCCCAGTTGTGTCTCATGTCTCATCTGACTGGCGTGTGCAGGACCCTGAATTCAGTCCCCAGTGTTAATAAAAGTGTGGGGGGGGGTGTTCAAAACAAGATCCAAATAAGATTAAAGGACTTAAAAAAAAAAAAAGCCGGGCGGTGGTGGCGCATGCCTTTAATCCCAGCACTTGGGAGGCAGAGGCAGGTGGATCTCTGGGAGTTTGAGGCCAGCCTGGTCTACAAAAGCTAGTTCCAGGACAGGCACCAAAGCTACAGAGAAACCCTGTCTCGAAAAAAAAACAAAAAAAAAACAAACAAACAAAAAAAAAAGACTATGTTCACAGCCTTCTCTGTCAGAGATTCTGGTTTAACTGGCCTTGGGTGTGGCCTAGCATCATATTGGTTTCATGTGCAGCCAGGTTCGAACACCCTGTGTTCCCAGCACTTGGAGGTCCCTGCGAGAGCCTCCCATCCAGGCTGTCTCCCTGGCTTCAGCCGGCGGCACACCGGGCGGCTCACACGGCTGCCGGCATGAACATGCTAGCCAAGAGGTACACATCTCCTCCAGGCTCCTCTTCTGAGGTGTGCTGGACGGGGTGTTCCTTCGCCTCCAAGTTCACATCACACATGCCCGCTGCCATCTCTTTCTCCCCTATGTGCCCAGTGCTTGTTCTTGCCTTGCAAGGATAACGGATTTTTTTTTTCTTTTACCCTTTTCTGTGCAAATAGCAAAATTCCTGCCTGGGAAAAGTGAGAACTTCCCTGGGGGCTGTACTCATTTGCGGTTTAAGAGGTGCGTGCAGAGCTGGAGCTGAGTGAGGGCCTCTGGAAGCTTGGCAGCAAGCCTAAGAGAAGTGAGGGATTTGAGTAGAATTTGAACCCAGCACATCTCAGGACATCTAAGAAATGGCCCTGTCTTAAGATGTCAGTCCCAGGATCATTGTTGTCTATAGCTGCCCAGTCTCTGCTTGGAGCTGGCCCCGAACTTGCCTTCTTGTGGTTGCTTCTGCACTCCCAATGGGACCCCTCCACTCTTCTCGCTGATTGGATCCCTTCCTCCCTCCTGTGTCCCCCACTCCATGCCTCACTGGATGTTGGTGAAACAAATCAAGTCTAAAATAATGAGCAATCAGCTACCCTGATGCTCGGGGCAGCCTGGGCAGGGCTGAGGGAAGGGGTAGAGAGCTGAATCATTTATAAAGCTTAATAAAGATGCAGATGAGCGGTGCTGAGGAGGAACCCCAGAGCTGGGTTTATTCATTATTCAAAGTTATGCAAATGCCACTGGGCATGCATGATAGAATCCTGCCCCTTGTCCCTCCCCCCAACCCCATCGGGCTGACAGATCCAACCCTCCTTGTGTATCCCCCTCCTACACCTAGCAACCCATTTCCAGTCATGCTGGGTAGTAGGGATCCTAGCCAGCAGCCTTCCAGAGGGATTACCTCAGGCCCTGGCCTTCAAGTGAGCCTCTCCAGGCCCGAGGCGCAGGGCTTCTCCATGCCTACCGATACCCACAGAAACTTGTTCTAGCATTGCTCACGTCCACGCCTTCAGATCTCACATTTCTGCCTAAGGGGGATAGATTTCCCAAAGTCTAATCTAAATCCCTCTTGCTGCATAGAATGTCCAACACAGAAACAACCAGATTCTCTTCATTTGCTCTCCCCAAGAAGTGAGATGCAGGCATGCCTAGAGTCATTTTCCAGCCTGTGTCTGCAGGTCAGTTCTTCTGTTTGCCTGGCTTTGGCCCCTTGCAGGTTGGATTGACATCCCTTAAGCTCTCAAGCCTGTTCAGGAATACCAAACTTTGTTGAGAGCTGAACCCGGCCTGACCTTCAGATCATTGAGCTCCTAAGGCCTGTCTTCCCTCTGCGCCAATCTTTCCCACTTTCCAACCAAGACCTCATTTGTCAATTTAGTGAGACTGAGGGATGAAGAATTGGGTCAGAGTGGGGAGCGGCATCGATTGCCTCGGCTCCCCTCCTTTTCTGGCCTGGCTCTCCTCCCTCTGCAGCCCGTCTATTTTTAGCCTGCCTCTGTTTTCCGTAGTCTGGTTGGCAACCACTCTGGCCTCTTTCTCTTCATTGCCCTTATCTCTCCCTTGCAGCCTGTGCAGACCCCAGCTGCCCCTCCTGAGGACTCCTACTGCCTCCCAATTGCTTCTGATTTTCTTCCATCTTGAAGATACATTGGGGCTGCCCAAGAGGGGATGCCTGGCCATGCTCCGGCAAAAGGGAGGCAATGAGATGATGCTGTGTTGGGTAAATCCTTCACTATTGTCCTCCAACCCCTCCTGCAGTGACTTTTGCTTCACTGTGATCCCAGACATTTCCCTATGCCACCTTTCCTGTGACCCCATCCAACCACAGCTAAGAAAAGCTCCCTCTGCCCACCCGTGCAGGCTGGGCCTTGGCCTCTGGCTTTGTGTGTGCCATGCTCCTGCAGGCTCAGCTTTGGTCTGCAGCTTGCCAGTCTCTCCTTACCTGACTCTGTTTCACCCCATTCTTTGCTACCCTGTTCCCCTACTACCTGTTCCCAGGGCTACCGCTCTGCAGCTCTGGGACTCTCTGGTCTTGTAGAGGCCTAAGACTGCTCAGGCAGGGTTTGGTAGCCTCCCCCACTTGTCCTTTCTCAGGCTCTGCAAGACATTGGTCTCCCCTTTTGGCTGTCACTGAGAAGCTGAATAAGGCTGGATATTTTGGAAGGGGAACCGCAGCTGGCTGGGGGAGGAGGCCAGCACATTGGAGAGACAGAGGAAACAGAAGGCAGGCGGTGGGCCACAGAGCAGAGGGATGTTCCTTAGCCGGCTCTTGCCAGCTTTGTCAGCATGAGAGTTGCTGAGCTCATAGGCAGGATGCTGGCCCTTCTCAGCATCTGGTCTCTCTGCCCTGCCACCCCCTATGTTATACTACAATGCAGTCCCTTGCTTTGTGGCTCATTCCTTTTCAGACAGAACCACGCTGGCCTTGAGGTCGCCCTTCTAAAGCTGAGCATGACCTTGAACTTCTGGTCCTCCTGCCTCCAGTGTCTAAGTGCTGAGATCACAGGTGAGCACCACTCCTGGTTTATGCACTGCTGGGATCTGAACCTGGGGCAGCATGCACACTAGGCAGATACCCTACCAAATGAGCCGCATCCCCTCAGCCTTTCCTGCCGTTCTCTAGTAGACATGGCTCGCCCTTACTGACCCACTCCTCGGTAAGACTGCCGGTGACCATGCATGGAACGGCTCAGCATCTGCCAGACTTTCTTGTCCTTCCTTAGTCCCCCAAAACATTATGTGTTATAATTTACATGGGTTATAATTTACAGGTATACTCTACTCTGAGCTTGGGGGTCAAACTGGTCTTTTGAGCTAGTTCCAGGAAAGCCAGGCCTCACAGAGAAACGCTGTCTCAAAAAAATTTTTTTTCTTTTAAAATTTACATACATGCATAGCTTACATGTCCTCTTACTGCCACCATGAGCTCCACAAGAGTAAGAATTTTTAACCAGGAGGTGGTGGCACACGCCTTTAATCCCAGCACTTGGGAGGCAGAGACTGGACTGGCCTACAGAGCTAGTTCCAGGACAGGCTCAAAACAAAGCTACACAGAGAAGTCCTGAAGTCCTGTCTCGAAAATCTAATAAAAAAAAAAAAAAAGGAATATGAATTTTTAAAAAATCACAATAGAACACATATAACATCGTCTTAGCTATTTTAGGTGCATAGTCAGCTCAGTGACATTAAACACTTTCACACTACTGTGTGACCAACTTCCAGAACTTTTTTCATCCTCCAGAACTGAGGCTCTGGATCCATAAAGGAAGCACAATTTCCTCTTTCTCCGCTCAGTCCCTGGCAAGACGCATCCTCTCTGTCCCTCTGCAAATCTCACCTCTGGACTCACACAGGCGGATCCGCGCCGCATCAGCCCTTCTGTCTCTTCTCTCATTTCACTTAGCATGTCCCCATTTCAGCCACCAAGTGGTACGTGTCAGGGTTCTCTTCCTTTGCAAGAGTTAGCACTGCCCCATGACCTGTACAGACTACATTTTGTTTGTCCATTCCCAGGTTAATGGACATCTGGGCTGCTTCTGCCTCTTGGCCATTGCGAACAAATGATGCTATAATCATGGGTGTATAAATATTCTTTTGAGACCCTGCTTTCAGATCTTTAGGAGATATTCCCAGAAGTGGAACTGCCAGATCATAGGCTACTTCTCTTTCCTGCTGGCTAGGTTTACGTTAACTTGACACAAGCTAGAGTCATTTGGGAAGAACTTTCAACTGAGAAAAAGCCTCCATAAGATCAGACCACTGGCAAGCCTGCAGGGTATTTTCTTAATTAGTGATAGATGGGGGAGGGCCCAACCCATTGTGGGTGGGGCCGCACCTGGGCTGGTGGGCCTGGGTGCTCTAAGAAAGCAGACTAAGCAAGCCAGGAGAGCAAGTCAGAAAGCGGGACCCCTCCAGGGCCCCTGCGTTTCTGGACTCCAGGTCCCTGCTGTTTGAGTTCCTGCCCTCACATCCTTGAGCAATGGAGTGTGACCTGAGAGTTGTGAGCTGAAATACACCCTTTCCTCCTCCGAGTTGTTTGTGGTCATGGTGCTGATCACAGCAACAGAGACCCTAACTAAGGAAGACAGGCCCGCTCTGCTGATTTACAACAGGGATTTCCACCTGTGTATTTACTGATTGTCTTGGTTGCTTTTCCTGTTTCTGTGACAAATATCCTGGAAAAGCAATTTAGGGAAGAAAGGGATTTATTTGGCTTTCACTTCCAGATTAAAACTCATTATTGAGGGAAGTCAAGGCAGAAGCCTAAAAATATCACATCTGTAGTCAAGAACAGAGAGAGGATAAACACGTATATCCTTGCTTACCTGCCCGTACTCAGCTAGCCTTCCCACCCTTACAGAGTGTGGAGGCCTCTGCCTAGGGAATGGTGGTACCCACAGTGGGCTGGGTCTTCCCATGTCAGTAATCAAGACAATCCTTCACAGACCTGCCCACAGGTCAGTCTAGGGAACTCCTCCTTGAGAGTCTCTTCCCCGATGATTCTGGAATGTCTTAAGCAGACAGCTAAAACTAACCAGCACACTGAGGCGGCTGCAAAGTACCTGACACATACTACACACTAAATCAGTATTTATGCATCAAATGAGTAAGTGATAATAAAATTCGATCCTCGCACACTTCGGTGTAGTTGCCATTACAGAGACTGAGTTCCTGGGAACTACCTGAAATGGCCCCAAAGCAGACTTGGCACGGGGCCGACAGGATGAGCTGGCTCTGGAACTCACTGGAGAAATGAATCAGCTAACGCATATGTCTGGGCCTTTAAGGACTAGGGTAAGTAGAGTGATTTTACTTGAGGTGTATTTCTTTGTGAATATTTCATTCCTATCGTTCACTTTTCCTGTCATTTCCTCCTGTCATACCCGCCCCTCGTTTTCCCAGCTTCGCTCTCCCCAGAACATGTAAGAGCGTGTTCTCCAGGGTGGAACTGGCCCTCTCTGAAGGTCCCCCGCCCCCCTGGCTTTTGGGTACCGTCTAAGCACATCAAGCTTGCATGCATCCCTGTTCACACCCCTCACCCTTCCACCCACCCAGGGGTAGTTACAAGCCCCATTCTCTTCCAAAGCAATTAGTGCAAGGAGGCCAGCCGCCTGGGTGCTAATGCTGTTTCATTAAGTGGGAGCAATCCTAATGATAATAAAATGGCACATTTAACATTCAAACATTGAACGGGGTTTCTAAGCGAGTGTGTCTCTGGCTTTCTTTCCAGTATAACAGTTCCGTCTTCATAAGGACCTGACAATACACCTTAATGAGAGAGTGGGGAGCTGAGCATCTTTACAGATCTGGGGAGAAGATGAGGATGAGACAAAGGAGCAGACGAGAAGGACACAGGGCATCGACAGATCGGAGACTCCGTGGATTCCTGGGGGTAACGGGCTCTGCGGCACTAATAGATCGTTAGAGCCGATAAGAAGCGGCGTTACATAGAAAATAAAGGCTTCCTCAGACATTGTGCAATGCAGTTTATTTTTTCAGCAACATTTTCTTTCTGGCAAATATTCATCTATTAGAGCATGCTCAAGTTCATCCAACGTCCCAGCAAAGAGAAATTTAAGGAGCCCCTTAGCGTACTGAGCCCATTCTCGGGCCCCTCCTAAGCTCCTTGCTGGTCTGTGATGGTGAATCTCTGGCTGATTTTCTGAGGATGGGAAAGGAGGATGACTGTGAAAAGAGGGTCAATCATTTGGTGTTTACAGGAGAGTCCATAGAAGCAGGCGGAAGGGAAATTCGGCAAGGCCACTTCCTTCTCCCAGAAGTCATCCCCATGAGGGCTGTCCCCCGCGGGAGAGAGTCAGCTGGGGTCAAAGGTGGGCTTTGCTCAATGTAGAGAAGCGGCTTATCCGAAACGGTGCCAGGTCATAAGATGGCGGTAATTTCATGCTTAGCTCATAGAGGATCTTGCCCACAACGGGGGCCAACTTAAATCCGTGCCCTGAGGGAAGAATGTATCGCGTACCTTCAAGTACAGACTATGGCTCTAGAGAAGGTCCCCCCACACCCAGACAGCGCCACCTCTCCTCTCTCATCCCAAAGCTAGAAATTGTCTCCTGCCACAAGTATCCCGTTTTTGGACTGCCCGCCCTCCCTATACACCCAGTGTGCAGACTTCAGTTAAGCATGCACGATCCCCTCTTGTCTGGTATTTCAGTAGGTCTGTTTGCAGGCTCCCCACCTCCCCATCCTCAAGCTCACCAGAGAATCCAGCACCGATGACAATGTTGCCATACTTCGGGTGACAATCAAGAATGAAGTGCTTATCGGGCGTGTTCTAGAAAGAAAGTCATACCTGTGTCCTCTGAGGACAGGAGGGGTAGGAGCTACAGGCTCTGGCAGGAACTGGCCTGGGACTCTTTCAAGAGAGAACTGGATGGGGCTGAGGTCTGCCCTACTTGTCCCATCCCCCCAGACATGCTGGTTCTTACTGAACAGCTGTCCCTCTCCTACTGTGCCATGGACACAGGAGGTAGTCATCTTCGTGAACTAACTTTAGCCAAGATGCCTCGGGCCCGATAGCGTCTGTCTCTTCTCTTTGTCCCCAAGGCCTGCTCAACTGGGAACATCTTGCCAAGAACTGCTTTAGAGCTCTTCTGGGAAATACAGGGAGGGACTGCCAGGCGAGAGCCTCGCCTCCTAATAAAAAGGAATATGAATAATCTCTAACAGGTCCCTCGCTTATTGAGGCGAACCAATCCACAGGAATAGGCTGGCTAGTTTGAGGTCACATACTGGGTCAGAGGTCAGATGGAGTAGGGTCTGTCTGTCCCCTCTCCTCCGCTACTCTGCACCTTGGAACAGCCTGCTTACCGTGTACATACAGCGCTCCATGATGTCAGGCTCGGGCTGGAGGCCTGGCATGTGCTCTCTGACAAAGTGGCATAGAATCTGAACATCTTGGATGTCTGAGAAGGTTGTGGGGCAGTCCCGCTCCTCTGGGTCCACACTGTCACCATGGTGATAGCCGATCTACAACCCCATTAAAATAGCATGGTCTGCAAAGCTGACCTTCTAAACATAGCAGCCAGTGAAGGATGTGTTTGGACGCAGGGTGACTCCACCCATCACCCGGGTCCCCAGACCTGGCAGGTGCTATGTGTTAGCACCTGAAGTTGCCTAGTGCTCATCCCCAGCCCTGTCTTTTATTTGGAAGGACAAGGCAGGCACCCTAGATCTCAGGGTGGGGATGGGACGTATGATATTATGAAGCAGACACCAGGAGGGTCCTAAAGAGGTATGTTAGAATATGGATTAAATATGAATGCCCAGAACTGCATGGGCACCCAGTAGCACAGTGGCCTTCTTAGCTCTTTGCTTACCTTCATCAGCCCTGGGTACTCTGATGCTGGAAGTCCATAGATGTAGTGGGGATCCTGGCCCAGACTCAGAATACACGGGAAAGCCTGTGATACACTGTAGCTCCCAGGGACCTTCTCTCTCCAGTAATACACATTGATCCTAAGGGTCTTGGTGTAGGAGATGAAGAGGAAAACCATGAAGCTCTACCGACGACAACAGCAGACTCTGGTAGGGTCCTGTGGCCCTTTCCCATCCAACTTGCTTGACCTAATTCTGGTGTCATGTCATGGACTTATGATCTATACGCTGTTGTACAAAGGTCTCTAAATTCATCTTGTCCCTATTCTTACTTTTCTTCCGCAGCAGCACCCCGGCCCTCCTTAACCATCTTTTCAGGAGTGCTTACTCTAAGTCTGGCCATCTCCTGGAGGCTCTAGACACGCCAGATAAATCAGTTGACAATAACCTTTTGAGGTAGCTGTTATTTCCCATGCTGGTAAACCTGACGCTTAAAGAGCTAAGCAAACTTGCCCAGTGATGACCGCTAGGAAGTAGAAGGTCCAAGGCTAAATCAAGCCTGGCTGGCTCCAAGGTTTCTTTTCTTAGCTATGACTCTCAGGCCTCCAGTTTGCCCTACCTGGAGAGGCAACTCAATTCCCAGGGGACGGAGAACCCGGTTGGTCCAGGGACCAGCAGTGATGACCAAGGTGTTGGCTTGATAGCTCCTCAAGGCGGTTTTCACTGTGACAGGTAGACCAGGTGTTATCTCTACCACCTTCTCTCCGTCACACACCGTGCCTCCGAGCTGGCGAATTACATGCTGAAAGGGCAGGCCCGTGAAAGACGAATTAATTAGTTGTGTATGTGATTCACCCTGGGAGACCAAGAGTCCCCTACTCAGGGCAGACAAGATTTCAGAATCTTAGGATGGATGGTGGCGATGCACGTCTTTAATCCCAGCGCTAGGGAGGCAGAGGCAGGCGGATCTCTGTGAGTTCAAGACCAGCCTGGTCTACAGAGTGAGTTCCAGCAGCCAGGGTGGTTATACAGAGAAACCCTGATGAGAGGGGGGGAAGAGAGAGAGAGAGAGAGAGAGAGAGAGAGAGAGAGAGAGAGAGAGAGAGAGAGAGAGCCCTGCTTTAGGACCAAAGTGAACAAGGCAAAACCTTCATACTGACTTCACCAGGGGCTGCCTGTGGGGGCCAGGATGCCCAGAGAAGGGACCTGTATTGCCCCTGGGACTGCACAGCCTTACCTGGAGGGCTCTGAGGGCCTTGTCTGCATAGAGAACACCTCCAGTCTTGTCCAAGAGCCCCACTTCTCCCCCGGTGAACCGAATGTTTGGGAAACGTTGCTTTAAATCTGCTGGTGAAAGACACTCATGCTCAATCCTCTGCCTGGACAGAGTGGCCTGGATTGTTTTCAATTCTGGATTCTCCTTCATTCCCAGCAACAAGAGCTCAGTCTGCCTGTTTCGAAAAGGAAAGGTCAGCTGGGTGAAGGGATTTGTCATGGCCCTGGTCACCTATCCTCATTCCTCAATAAGGTACCCGTGTCTACATCATCACAGCTTGGCTTACATTCGGAGTACAGGAGAAGCATCTAGACTCTGCAGCTGTTTCCAAACTGTTCCCAAGTCCTCCCTGACACTCACTGTTGGTTAGCTTGTCCCTCTCTCCTGCTCTTGACAGCAGAGGTCCTAAGTTCCCATGATCTTTACAACCCCTCGGAAATGCCAAATGAACTAGCAGGTGTCCACTCAAATGCGGTTTCTTGCCCTTCCTCCTGTTTCCTCTTTGCAGAGCCCTCTGTGCTATCCATTGCCCTTTCCTTTCCCATTTTTTCTTCCCTTCCCCCTTTCTTTATTTTCCAAAGATTTATTTTATTATGAATTTTTAAAATTTTGTAGGTATGCATGCACATAAGTATAAGGGCCCACAGATGCTAGAGGTGTCTGACCCCCCAGGAGCTGAGGTTCCAGGCAACTGTGAAACTTCCCGACTTGGTGCTGGGACAGAACTCAGGTCCTCTGGAACCCAACCATCTCTCTAGCTCCCCCTCCCACCCCACCCTCACCCTGGTCTGTGTTCTTAGCAAGTACTGCCTTGTCCTTCTGCATTTGTGGGCTTCATTGTTCCTTCTCTGTCTGTGGTTTAAGGAGGTCTGGTTCTGCTTCTAATCCGGGTGTCACCTTGATGTGACCTTGACCAGTGACTCACCACTCCAAGTTCCAAATTCTTCCTTTGAAACCCAGGACATTGAATGGAAGCAGTACTGGCTGTTTTGCGGCTGCATGATGGCTGGGGTTGCCCTCAACATTCAAGGGTTGCCAAGCCTGCAGCGCCCCAGAAGATCACCCCAGACCTGCGGCTCTTTCGCCAACAGCAATCTCAGAGACTCTCTGGTTTTGAATCTCTCGACAGGCTTCTCCTGCCCTTCTCACTCTGTGAAGGAGACAGCCAGTTCCCTTTGATGCTTCCTGACTCTCTGTCACAAGAAACCAGAAGTCCTTTTGGTGGGGGAGCTATCTAAACAATGGAAAGTTGCCTCTGCCCCTCGGGACTGCTCCAATGTTCCCTCTCGGCTTCAGCAACCCCACAGCACAGTGGCAGCCAGCCACATCCCCCAGGTACTGCCTATAAAGCTCGTAATAGCCTATAATGGAGTCTCATGGATATTACATGCTTCCAAATCCCACATTATCTGGTTGTGGGGATTAAAGCGGAGACTGGGAGGGGGTAGGGATGCAGTGGGCCTGGGGGCCGGTGTCAGTACACAGAGCCGCGCAGCGCGCCCAATCCATTCGCCATGGCCCCCGCCTACCCAGCATTCGCGGTGAGATAGCGACGCCGACTCTGCTTCTTCAAAACTCAGCTTAGGCAGGATGAGACAGAATCCCCAGCCAGGAGCCAGTCTCCTTTCCGTAGCCTCCCAAACGAACTTCAGATTAATTCTTAGGTTATGAAAACTTGCCTAGTCAACTTATTGGTCAACAAGATAATTTAGAAGCCACCCCAAAGGCTGGGAGTGCGGGTGGGGGTGTGGCTTAGTGGGGAGTATTTGCCTAGCATTCACAAGTCCCTGGGTCCCATCCCAGCATCTCCAAAAATAAAAGTACCTGGTGTCTTGTAGTTAGGTTATGATGCTAGAGCTGGAACTCAGGGATTCCTGCACGCTAGGGAAATACCTCACCAAGCCACACCCCTTGTCTCAGATGTGTGTTTTGGTTTGTTTGAGAAAGGGACTTACTGTGTATCCTAGTCTGGTCTCGGCCTCGAGTTCTTTCTGCCATGTCTCCCACATGTTGAACTTCAAGCATGTACCACCAGGCCTAGCCAGCTGTCCTCGAACCTTTTTATCTGACAGACTCCAGGCTGAGTAGACTTGTGGGAAAGATGCCGCTTGCAGCAGCTCACCTACGCAGATACAATGTCTGCTCTCTGGTCCAGACACCCCACAGAGTGACTCTTTAACCCTGCCTGCAATATGGCAGCCTTGGTTTCTCCTGTACTCTTCCCTTCTGCCATCTTGCCTTCCTTCCTACCTTCCTTCTTTCCTTGAACCAGAACTCCATTTACAGAGACATGTTGTATGGGGAAAAGGAACTTGTGCCAAGACAACGGGCATATCTGTCGACTTATGAAATGCTGAGTGATGTCCTAATTCCCAAGTCGTCCTCTGGTGGATGAAGCCAGAGCTCCCCAACCCCGGGAGTAATCAGTGAGCTGATTCTGCGGTGGATGTAATTGTGCCGATTGTAATCATTTTGCTCCAGCTCTCTGCCCCTGTGGCATTTATTTCTTAGCCCAGATATTGATCTAACAGTGGGAAATTTTCCATCTGAATCTGTGATGCTAGACCCTCCCCAAGTCTGAAGATGTTTTTGGGAAATTCTCATTTTCCGTGGATCACAGCTGAGCTATTTGGCCTGAGGGAAACCGTGCACTGTTGGAGAAATGCCTTGGATTGGAGAGAGATTTCTGACCATTATGAGCAAATCAGAAATAAATGTAAAACACTGCCTGGAAATGCTAAGGCCTGTCATTATGGGAGACAGGTGAGAGGCTCCTATGGGAAATACTCAGCGCATTGGAAATCAGTCAATCAAAACCAGGATCGGAGACCGGGCCTTTCCCCAAGTATGAAGACAGATGACTTCCACAGGCAGATTGAAAATCATTTAAGTGCTGATTTCCTTAATGGCTTTTCCTAGATCCCAATAAATAGTCTACTTATTCTGCATCAATTTCTTACACACACCTGTGCTTGGGGATCCCCCCGCCTCTCCCCCCCCCTCTCTTTTTCTCAGATACAAGCTACAAAGTTGGAGAAGAGAAATGAAAGGGACAAAGGCCTTTACATAAATGGGGTTGGGACTAAGAAATGAATAGTTAAGGCTAGTCTAGAGAGAAGGGTCTAAAATCCTAGGGTTACCAGGGAACCCTAGCAAGTTTGCAACACACCTCCCAGAATGCCCATCACCTGACTCTGGAGCCCTTGATATGAATGTCGCCCACTTTGCCCCAGCACCGAGAAGAGGCCATTAAAGAGCCCTCTGGAGGGCCAAGTTGATACCTCTGTGGCCCACATACAATGGGGAGCTAGTGATCAATGAATGACCAATAAAATAGGGCAAGGGAGCAGGGTGTGGTGGCACATGCCTTTAATCCCAGCACTTGGGAGGCAGAGGCAGGTGGATCTCTGGGAGTTCGAGGCCAGCCTGGTCTACAAGAGCTAGTTCCGGGACAGGCACCAAAGCTACAGAGAAACCCTGTCTTGAAAAAAAAAAAAAAAATAGGGCAAGGGGTCAGGAGGGAGGAGAAAGCAAGGAGGCGCTGGGAGGGGCAGACAGCTCTCCCTGAATCTTCTATTTCCCGTCATGGGCTTTGGCTGCCTTTCTCTTTGCTCTAGTTCAAAGTGCCAGGTGAACCAGCTCTCATCAACACCTTGGGGAAGGGACTTGGTAATGGCTGCTGTCTTTGTTGGTTTGGGAACAGCTCACTGTATTTCATCTTCTGCTCAGTGGGCCGAAGTGGAATTGGTTAACAAAGATTGCTCCAGGGAGGGGATGTGGCTGACAAGCCAGACACTTCGCAGGCACAGGAAGCAGCAGCTGCGGAGGGGGCCACCAGGTTCTGCCAGCAGCTGTACTGCCTACGGCTGTGATCTTGTCTGAGATTGTCAGTGAAGCAGGGGCAGCCAGGGTCAGGAGCTGGAGAGTGGGACTCAAAGGGAGAAGGTGGAGCAGGAAAGAGATGAGCCTCAGAGCCGGGCTTCTCCGTTGATACTAGCATCCTGGCTGTACACATCACAAAAGACTCAGGCCTTGTGATCCGACACATGTCATTGTCTGTTCCCAGAGCATATGCAAATATCCCGAGCCCACCCGTGTTTCGTATGCTCTGTCACAGGAAGCAGAACAGAAGAAGAATTGGGCAACCTCCTCCACTACGAGCTCGGAAAGGTTTTTGTGGTTTTTTAATTCATCATCAGATGACATTAAATATACTCATTTCTATCATTTATCTTATGGTATTATGCCAGTGTGTCTAGAAGGAGCTCGAGAGAAGCAAGACCGACAAAGATGGTGAAATCATTTAGAAAATCAAAATTAAGAGCAAAGCTAAGGCAATTTGGATGGCATTCAGCCCAAAGGTGGAGAACTATATTCGGATACCATTCAGAGAGTGGGAAGAATCTGTTCTGCATCCTACTCAGTAAAAGGGGAAAAAAATCTATTACACGTGAATACATTAGGGTAGCCATAAGAAAGGATTTGCTAATGATGGAATAATAGCAACAACAATAATAATACTTAGCACTCTGTCGTGCTTTGAAGGTTTTTAAAAGCACATTCACATTACTCTTCATTATTCTTAATTGGAGCTGAGAGACATCTGAACGCTCTCTTCATACAGGCGACCGTGTTCCCTTTAAAGTGCACAGATGCGGGGGTGGTGGCGCACGCCTTTAATCCCAGCACTCGGGAGGCAGAGGCAGGTGGATCTCTGTGAGTTTGAGGTCAGCCTGGTCTACAGAGCAAGGTCCAGGTCAGGCTCCATTCCCACTGAGAAACCCTGTCTCGAAAAACCAAAAAAAAAAAAAAAAAAAAAAAAGGTGCAGCCCAGATGCATTTTAGGCCTGGATGTGCTTGGAGACAGGCATGGGCAACATAACCGGTTTGAACTAAATCTGGCTTCATGTCTATTTAGTCCACAAGTTAAGATGATTTTTATTATTTTTTAAGTGGTTGATTTTTAAAAATGTAAAGCAGAATTCCATTTCAAGGCACACAAATCACGAGCAGGCTGGTGTTCATGCCCAGAACCACTCCAGAGACTAAGGCAGGGAGGGAAAGCTCACATTTGAAGTCAGCCTGGGCTACTTAGTGAGTCTGGGGCCAGCTACAAAATAGAGCCTTGTCTCAAAAAGGAGGGTATGTGGAGAGATGGCTCAGTGGCTAAGGGCACTGGCTGCTCCTGCTGAAGACCCAGGTTCAGTTCCCAGCACCCACGTGATGACTAACAAGTGTATCTGTCTTGGGGATAAAATGCCCTCTTCGGGCCTCCCTGGGCACCAGATACATGGATGGTGCATACACGTATGTAGACAAAACACTCATAGACATAAAAACAGGGTGGGAGAGATGGCTCAGCTGTTAGGAGCACTTGTTGCTCCTGCAGAAGATCTGGGTTCAGTTCCCTGCACCCGCATGGTGGCTCCCACTATCTGTGGATCCATTTCCAAGAGTCAAATTCCCTCTTCTGGTGCCTCCAAGGGCAGCAGGCATGTATGAGTTACACACATGTATATGCAGGCAAGACACTCAAATGCATAAAATAAGAAAAATAAAATCTTTTAAAAATGTAAAAATAAACCCTTAAAAGCCACAAAGAAATAATATGAAATTCAGATTTCAGTATCTTGAAATAAAGTATTTTTTTTAGATAAAGTTTTATTGGAACACATCCAGGTTCATTTATTTGCATCTTTGGCTGCTTTCACACTACAATGGCAGACTTGAATATTTGCAAGAGAGACCATATGGCCAGGGAAGCCTAACATACTTACTGTGTGGCTTACAGAAGAAGTTTGCTGACCCCTGTTACAAACCAAGAGCACAGTAATTCAGTGATTTAGAGTAATATATTATGACAACTACACGGCCAATGGTGGCACACGCCTGCAGTCCTCAACACCCTATGCTTCAGTAGAACCCAAGGCTTCAAGGCCAGCCTGGGTAACACAAAGAGATCTTGTTTTGGAAACAACAAAAGAAGAGGAGATGGAATAGGAGGAGAGAGAGAACCCTAACCTTCAGTAGCTGCCCTTTTCCCTTTTATAAAGTTGTGACATGAACTAAGAGAGCTATATGTGTGGAGGGAATGGCCCTTCCTGAAATGCCTGGGACCAGAAGTGTTCCTTATCTCTTTAGACTTGGATACATGGATGCAGGGACTCCCAAACTCTGGTCCTCAAGTCTGTGCAGCTCTTTTAGCTACTGTGCCATTCCTCTGGTCTCTGTCTCTGAGCGCTGGGATTACAGGGATATACCACCATGCCCAGTAGCATGGGGCTGCTGGGGATCAAACCCAGGGCCTTGGGCAAGCTAGGCAAGCACTCTACCAACTGAGCTATACCCCCACTCTCTGCTGTATCTCTTTTGTTTCCTGTTTAGGCCCACAGACCCAGGATGCAGCTGGCGAGAATAGGGGGAAAGACCTCCAGGGTCTCATTTCACCTTTACAGTTCCCTATGAGAGAGGCACACACACACACACACACACACACACACACACCATCACCATCACCATCACCATCACCATCACCATCACCATGTAGCTGGTAGGAGTTGAGTCAGGAAGTCAGACTCAAATTGTGACTCCAGACATCTCATGACTGCCTCATCCTTCAACATTGGCTGGGCAGACTTGTGCCCTCCAAGGCCTCAGGCACGTCTCCTACCACAACATGGTCAGTAGTAGTCCCAGCCAACTGCCAGAGAAGGGTCCCTTTGCCAGGCCACTCCTCAGAAAGACATTCTCCTTTATTTGGGTGCTGGGTATATTCTCTGTCTCTGAATAAATCCTTAATTAGTTGCCCTGGTTGTATTTGCATAATGGATTTCACTTTGTTCTTAAGTTAATGGTGTTTTCGTAACAGAACAGTAACCTCTTGGTTCACAGCCATTAAAATAACTGCCACCCTGTAGGGTAGAGCCAGGGTTATGTAAAGGGAGTTCAGCTAAGAGTTCAGAGGAAAGAGTGGGTGCAGGAGTGGTTTCTGCTTCCTTCCTTAGGGGTGTCTGAAGGGTCAGTGAGCCCTCAAGTTTGGAGAGAACCACAGGCCAACAGGGCACTGTTACGGGGTCACATCCAGGCAAACTGTCTGGCCCGTGGAACACTCTCATTTTGTTCCCAGGAGATAATGTATCAATAAAATGCATTTGTGGGTTGTTATGGGGGTGAGGACTCAGTATAAAAAGATAGGATACTAGGGGGTAGGCGAGATGGCACAGTGGTTAAGAGTACTTGCTGCTCTTGCAGAGGATCCAGGATCAATTCCTGGCACTCACACGGCAGCTAGCCGTGTTTGTAACTCCAGCCCCAAGGTCTGACACCCTCTATTGACTTCCCTGGGTACCAGGCACAAGACACACATGTTGTTGCATCTACATATACGTAGGCAAACATTCATACACATAAAGTATGCATGAGTAATTTTTTTACAGTTAGGACATGAGTAATAATGCAGCCGGGCTGTGGTGGCACAGGCCTTTAATCCCAGCACTCGGGTCTCTGTGAGTTCGAGGCCAACCTGGTCTATCTACAGAGTGAGTTCCAGGACAGGATATATATACTGCTTCTTCCATTTTGACTGCACCAGAAGGCTCCATGCAGGCCTGCCCTGCTCTAGCTATCTGCCCACAGTGGTTCCTTGGGTTTTCAGAACACAATCTGTACCAGCCTTGGACACAGAGTCTGATGCAGGGCAGACCTGGAATTCAGAGCTGGTAGGGACCAGTAGGGCTGGTGTAGAGACAGTGGCAGTGAGCAGGAGCTTTCATAGGACTGGCACCTCCCCCAGGTATGTGTCCTTCCCGGTGCACTTCTAAATCACACCTTCCAGCGTCAAATATCCAAAGCGTCTGGAGGGGTAGATCCCCGACATTCGAGGTCTTCCTCCCTTGCCCACCTGTGCAGTTGGGTTCCCGCCTCGCGCTCCAGCTGGGCCCACGTCTGGTAGCATTCATCCATCATCCTCACGTAGAAGTCCTCCTGGTAAGCCTTTCTGATTATGCGGCTCTGTCCGTGTGAGCTTCCACGGGAATGCGGAAGAAAGAACTAGAAGCAGGAGGTGAGAGACAAGAGAAGCCACTGCCCTTTGTTCAATCCTCCCTTTGCCCTTTGGGAGCCAGCTCATCTTTCAAATGTTTCTCTTTGCCAGGCGATGGTGGCGCACGCCTTTAATCGCAGCACTCGGGAGGCAGAGGCAGACGGATGTCTGTGAGTTCGAGACCAGCCTGGTCTACAGAGCTAGTTACAGGACAGGCTCCAAAGCCACAGAGAAACCCTGTCTCGAAAAACAAAAACAAAAAACAAAACAAAAAAAAAATGTTTCTCTTTTTCAGATCCTGGGGGTTGAACCTCTGGCCTTGCCCACACTAGGCGAGTGCTGTGCAGCTAAGCCCTAGCTCTCTTTTTACTTTTTATTTTGAGACACGGTCTTGTTATATGGCATAGTCAGGCTTTAAACTTGCAATCCTCCTGCATCAGCTTCCTGAGTACCTGGGATCTGAGTCCCCCATCACCAGGCCTAGCTATTTTCATACGTTTTTATACAATCCTTCCAGTGTCTCCTTGCAGCCCACTGACTGGCCCGGCAATCGGGCCAGCAGCGTCTCAGAAGCCCTGAGTGAGCTCTCCCTTTAAGAAATGACTCTCACAGCCGCTAGCGCTAGCCCCTTTGTTAGCAATCTTCCATTGTGCTCCACCCCAGTTAGACTCCTAGGAGAGCAGAATTAGAAAGAACCTTCCAGATCATGCCTCTCTAGCCCCTTGATTTTATGGATCAGAAGAAAATGCCATCTCACGGAGTCTTCCCGTTACTCGGAATAACTAACTACCTTGGGATTGGTGCTCGGGATGCGGGTGTGTGTGAAGAAAATGGGGAGCTTCCTGAGGGATGTGATAGGAATCCCTTGGGCTCTGGGGAAACGGATAGAGAAATTGAAGGCAATTTCTAACCATTTCAGGAAGAGTAATTGGTAACCAGCTTGGAGAGCTGCAGGCGGAATGGAAAGGGAGAAGCCATGGAAGTAGAAAACCCCAAGTGATGGACGATGTAGGCCCTGCCCCTGAGGGGGTCCTGCAGGTTCCCAGTGCCACCCTCATTTGCAGTAGTCATGTGACCACCTTTCCTTTGAGGAAAAGAAGACCCTAGTCTTAGTTCCTGTGTGTCAAGCAAAGAGGCTGCTATTCCCCAAAGGCAGTGGAATCAACAGAGGCTCCCGCTAGGTTCCGGTAGGAGAGGAGGGAGGGGGGAAATGCAGGAAGAAACCTTTCCTCCGAAGCTGGACCTGAACCAGCCTTTGCTTCTAGGCAAAACCATCTTTATTTAAGGTTACCCAGAGCAGAACTGATTCTTTTTCTGGGTTGGATCAACAGTTTGGGCACAGAAAAGACAGGGTAGCAAGAAAGAAGAGAGATGAGACACTTCTTGCTTGATCCAGGGCAGGAATTGAGAGGCAGTAAAAAGAATATACCAAGAAACTCCATATGGACGACGGTGGAACTTTCCTTTCAATTGTCAAGATTCACGCAAAGTAGCTAAACTAGGAAGTGCACAGAATCCGTGCCGTTCAGCCTTTGACTTCACCCATAGCCTGCAAGTTCTGAAAAGCTCTCCCTAGGTGAGGAAAAAGGAAAAGACAGTCTTGTACAGCAGAAGGGACAGTGTACCTGCTCCAGCAGGAGGACCCTCTTCGAGTGTTTGGCCAGGTGGTATGCAGTGAAGCTGCCCTGGATGCCTGCCCCGATCACAATAGCATCCCAGAGATCTTTCTGAGCAGCCATGATGTCCGTTTAGTCCTTCAGCCACAAATGCATGAAAGAGAAAGCAAACAAAGACTGCCTCCTGGCTAGAGGAGAAGGAAGGCAAAGTTCAGTTTGGCCAGAGTTCCCACAATCCCCTGGTGACCGTGTCCTTGTCTTTCCTTCCCTTCCAAAAGCCTGGCACAGGGCTCAGCCTCTGCCTCCCCTGCGGAGCAGAGCTGGGTAGACTGATTTGTGAGGTTTAGCCCAGCTCAGCTGCCAGCCTCACCCTTGCATCCCTCTAACTTGCTATTCTTGGCTCAATTATTGTCATGCAAATGGGCTCCTTCCTATGCCACCTTCCTGTCTCATTATGATCTTTGTCTCAGGACTTCGGCCCTGGAATTTCAATGCCTCCTAGACCAAGCCGGGCACCGGGAATGCTGCCTCCCCCTGCTGGCTTCCCCCTCTGCAGCTTGATTCCCTCTAGAGATCTACAGGGCCAGCAAAGAACTTGGCAGAATGCCCAGGGTCTGGCCCTCCTCCCTGGTGGGTGGTGAGGTCAGGGGGTAGATGCAGAGGCCAATTGGGAGGGCAGTTTTGTGATTATGAAATCATTCTCAGTGTGTTCTACTTTCATGTTGAAAACAGAGAATAAATGATCCTGGGGGTGGGGTGGGAGGAGGGAGCTGGATAGGACAGTGAGGAGGAACCTTGTCCTCAGGCACACAGGGAACCAGGTGCCAGCCCAGCACACATAGGGGCCATGTGTACTGAAGCCTTCTGTGCCAGGCAGCAGGCTCAATGGGTATTGTTAAAGGCACTGGGGACAGAGCCAGGGTTGGCAGGTCCTGATTCTTACACAATTTGGAGGTCCATTTTAAGATAAAAGGAGAGGGGACTGGAGGCATAGCTCAACGGAAAGTATTGCGTTTAGCATGCTTAAGGTCTCGGGTTCAATCCCCAGCACTAAAAATAAAAGAGAAAAAAAAAATTAATTAAAAAATTAGTCATGCAAAATTAGATGGCAGAATTCCCCCTCTTAGGAGAAACTGCTCAATGAGGGAGCCCTATGGTTGAGGTTTTATTAGCTTCCTGGTAAATTTGCCTCTGAATACATTATCTCATTAAATTCTCATCTTTTTGTGTATTTTTATCCTCATTTTTGGCAGCTTGAAGATAGCCTCAAGTTCTTTGATAGTCTTCCCCCCACCACCACCACTTTCCCGATAGAATGTGGTGACCGCCACACTCTTTCTGGCCTAAGCCTTCGAACAACGTCCTCCTCTTGCCTTGGAGAATGCATTCTTAGACCCTGAACTGCTGTGTTAGAAGTTCAGCCATGGAGACGGCAGATGAAGAAGCCCCAGGATGACACAAAGAGCCACACGTAAGGGAGAAGCCATCTTGGACCTCATGCCTAGGCCAATTGAATGCTAGAGTGACCCAGTCAGAGCCCCATGACCCAACATCACTCAGCCGAGCTGCATCAATATTCCTCGGTTTTATGAGGTAGAATAAAATGTTGTTTTTAAGAAACTAACTTTTGAGAATGATTGTTTATATAGTCATAACTCAAATACCACTACACAGCCCAAGATGGCAGGATCTACCCAAAGCCCCATACCCAGTATACCCAGGTGCTGAGACATGAGCCTAGGCCTGTCTGCTCCGAAATTCACTTGTTCTTGTTATTTCTATTTCTTTTGTGTGTGCAGGGTCTCATGCGTCACTTAACTGCCTTCTAACTTGCTTTGCAGCAGTGGGTGGCCTTGAACTTTTGGTTCTTCTGCCTCTGTCTGCCTCCTGGGAGTATATAGATCCTATCAGCATGTTTGGTTTAAAATGGTGCTGGGGGCTAGGCGGTGGTGGTGAACACCTTTGATCCCACCACTCAGGAGACAGAGGCAGGCAGATTTCTATGAGTTAGAGGTCAGTCTGGTCTTTAGAGTGAGTCCCAGGACAGCCACAGTTCCACCATAGAAATCCCATCTCCAAAAAAAAAAAAAAAAGTGCTAGGATCAAACCCAGGGCTTCGAGCAGACTAGCCACGGACCCTATCAACTGAGCCCCATGCCCAGCCTCAGGACACGTCCCCTTCACCACAGTGTTACTGTGACAATCCACCGGAGTTTAGAGTCAAGTTTCCAATCACAGTGTTTTGCTGTTTTCTGATGGCCACACAAGAAAGAGAGAGAGTGACGTGGTGTGCACATATGACTGCAGGGAGTTGCTTCAGCTCAGCACAGCGGCTGAATGAGGCCCCCAGCAACACTTCTACGCCACAGACAACACCCAGAGTAGCCTTAGCAACCAGCTGTCTTCTGGCCAGCCCTTCCTTCCCTTGGGCATAGGAGCCCAAGGAGGGACTGCCATCTGACTAGATTGTTTTTTTCCCCAAAGAGAAGAAAAAGAAAAATCCTTCTTGAGTCTAAAGGTCACGGCTCTCTGTCTCCCCACCCCACAGAAGTCAGGATAGCATTTGCCCCACCACTGGACAGATCCCTTACAGTAAAATAATAGCAGATATAACCAAGAAAAATATGGTACCCCGCGTGTGTAAGGGCTTGATAGAAATATATAAGATCAGCCCCTGGATTTCTTATAAGATGTCAGCAGAGATGAACAGCTTGCACGCAAGGAAAAGCAGGCAATAAATCCTTGCATGGAAGTGTGCCCAGTTCCACCAGCAGTCAAAGAGAAGGGAATTAAATAACTCTAAGGTACTATTATGTGTCTATTAAATAAACAAAAATAAAAATGATACAACCATATTATGTTGTCCGTGTTGCAGGTAGCAATTCGGATTTGATCCTGTGGAATATTCTGGGGCTACGCACAATAGGATAGAATAGTTTAAATATTCTGCCCTAGAAGTTCTACTTGACGACCACTCCCCTGGGGGAGAAAAAGGCATTGGTATGAAGACATGCATATCTATGCTTTTATAATGTTTAAAAAAAAGAAAGAAAGAAACGATCCAGCAACAGGGAGTAGCTAAGCAAACGCTGACATGTTGACACACTGCAATACCGTCTGGCTATTCCAGATAGCAGGCGCGAGGACCCTGCTTTGTAGAAATGCAGACATGAAACTGATACAGAGACACAGAACACATGACACACACTGATCACAGGCGTGATCTCTGCGCATGCTGATCAAAGATCTAAGAAGAAATGGGTGAGGCAATTGATCTTAACGCTCATTAGGTCCTGGATTCTATAAAAATGGTGCCTCCATTCACAGTTTGTCAAAGAAGGAGAAATCCCTGGGGGACACGGCTGCTTCCCATCTCCCTGGTCACTGGTTCCAGGGCCTGGGAAGTTCTTTCTTTGTTCTAATTGCAGTTCTTCTAGCTACCGACATTGTTCAGTCCTCCAGGGAAGTCACTCTGTATCTCCCCCCCCCTGCCACCTCCCGTTTAATATAATATCCTTTCAGAGATAAAATGTCAATCCCATTTCCCCGTCCCTACTTCACAAGCCTGCCCTGGATTCCTGGACTCAAGCATTCTGCTTCTAGTTAAGAATTTCAAACAGCGGCTCCGCCGAAAGCCGCCACTGGCCACTGCCCAACCTTGAAATGAAAAGCAAATCTGCTTCTAAAGGCTTTTCCTCTCTCACAGAGGATTGCCCGTCCTTGCAAATGTCCTGACAGAAGCAGGCAGAGGGAAGCGATCCCCTCAAATTCCATTTTAACACCCTATTCTGGATCGGAGGACTATTAAAGGGGGAGCCAGCAGCCCTACACCTTGCTGCTTGTGTGTGTCAGCAGTCGCGGCTCGTGTCCTGGGGCACAGGCGCCGAGGGTGTAAGGCTGAACTGCTCATCCGATAGCTTGATTGACACTTTGCAGACAGGGGTGGAAGAAGCGAGCCAGGCAAGCAGCAAGCTTTACAGCTCAGAAATAATGAGAGGACCCGAATGGAGAGAGAGCGTGGAATAAATACGAGAGAACTAGGAGGGAACAGAGAGCCTTCTGCTTTTTTCTTCCCTGCCCCACTTTGCCAAGGAGCTGAAACCTAGGGCCAGGAGGCAGGAAGGCGGGGATGAGTCCTACCCTGAGGGCAGATCCTGCCCCGCTGCTGGGGTGCCTGGGGCCCTGATTGCTCAGAGGACGCCCGAATGTGGGAACGCAAAGAACAGGCTTTGTGAGCGCTTTCCTTGCACATCGCCGACCCACCCGCCGGCTGTTCTATCTCAGGTTGATCGCTGCCCCGACCCCCCAGTTCTGCTCCCCTTAGGTCTGATCATCTACCCATCTCTTTAAATGGCAAATCTGTACAGGTTACCTCCCCGCCCCCGTTAAATTTTTCTTCATAGCTGCCCTTTCCTGCTAGGATAAAAATCTGAACTCCTTAGCTCGGCACACGAGGTGGCTTTCGCTCTGACCTCTGCTGGCTCCCGCAGCTCCACCTCTGATCCTTTCTCTCTGTGCTCTTGGCACCCCAGCCACGCTGAGTGGAGAGAGGTTCCAGCACTCACCTGATTATTTCAAACTCCCAGTCACCCCCAGGCACCCCCAGGCACCCCCAAGCAGATGCAGTCTTTCCTACACTGTCTCCCTATCCTGCAGAGTCCATGCTAACAATAAGCACATTGTGCTGTAATTGTTTGCATGTCTGCCTTCCCCCTACGCCTCTTAAAAGGAGGGAGTCTTCTTTCTATTGTCATTTTTCACAGGTAATACATACACATGGAACAACAGTAAAATGTACAAAAGAGGACACCGTGGAAAGAATCTCCTTTGCCACCTATTCCCAGAGCTCAGTTCGCCTATCAGATGCAACACTGTTTGCTATTGTCTTTTGTGTCCTTTCAGAGATGTTCTGTGAGTATACAAACATGCTTATACAGTATGTACTCCGTGTGTGTGTGTGTGTGTGTGTGTGTGTGTGTGTGTTCCTATATAACACCCTGGCAGTTTCATTTCCTTTATTTTGGCGATCCACATCAATCATAAAGAGCCGGCACATTTGTGTGATGGCTGTGTAGTATACAATGGTATGAAGGAGGCATTTGGCACAGAAACAGTGCTTGTTATAACAGACACCCTGGATTCCCAGGAGTCTCTGACTGTTCTGGTATCGGTGCTCAACAAGGAAGGGTTGCCTCCCTGAGCTGCCCAGGGTAGACTCCTCCTTGAGTTGGTGCATACAGAGGCCCTGGATCTCGCTTCCTGATGTCCCTCTGATTTTGTATTTATTAAAAGGCAGCTATCAGAGTTGACTCTACAGCAGTGAAATCTCTAGGCTGATTCCAGGGATGGGAGATAAATAAAGTCCTGGGAATTTGGACTGACGGCTCTGCGGAAATATTAAATCATCTTTCCGTCTGACAGAGTTGGGACACAACTATAAAAGGACGCTCTTGAGCCTGGCATAGTGACACACACCTGTAATCCAAGCACTCGAGAAGCTAAGGCAGAAGGATCAGAAAGTCCAAGCCATCCTCAGCTACATAGAAAGTTTGAAGTTAGCCTGAGCTTCACAAAGACCCTGTTATCAAGGGGTGGGGAGTATAAAAGACTCTTACTGACCATGGAGGCACAATGGTAGTGGGAGGCTGAGGCAGGAATTCAAGTCCAGCCTGAGATACATAGAAAAACCCAGTCTCCAAGAACTAAGGGCTGGGAATATAGCTGAACAAAAGAACCCTTGACTAGCAGGAACAAAATCCTGCTTGAACCCTGTGCACTGAGGGTTGGGGCATTCTCAGAGTTTACTGGGATAACCAACTTTACTAAAAATGAGGTGGGATTTTCCGCTGCTGTTGTTGTTGTTTTGTTTTTTCAAGAAAGGGTTTTTTTGTGTAGCCCTGGCTGTTCTGGAACTAGCTCTGTAGACCAGGCTGGCCTTGAGAACTCACAGAGATCCACCTGCCTCTGCCTCCCGAGTGCTGGGATTAAAGGCGTGCGCCACCACCATTGTCCAGTTTAGCCTGTTAACATCTTGCTATTTCATTAACTGTTCAAGGCTTTAAAGGTGTCCTTGTTATATAGAATTTTCCATTGTTTACTGGCTTGGTTGGCCTAAATAACCTGGTTTACCATGGCCAGGCTTCCAGCCTTGGTTCTTGTTCAATCACTGAACTTCAGACACATAAACTCTCCAGGATGGCCTCTGTTTATACCGCGCTCACGTTACCCAGTCCCCTTCCTTCCTAGATATCAGTGGTGGAGGAGAACAATGACAATTATCAGCAAAAATGACCACCTTCCTCCTTGGGCAGCAAAAGTGGCAATCTCATCATAACAGCCAACAGGAGTGCTGACTTCATGTGAGGCGGCCAGGCTTCCGCTGGGGACCAGTTTGCATGGACATTGAGGCACCATCCTGAACTGAAATAAGTGCAGGAGGAATCTGGCTGAAGAGATTGCCTTTAGGAAACCACTGTGTTTGATTAAAAGGCCAACGTAGATAAGGAGCAGGTGTAGGCTGTGACCCCAAGGTTGTCTTTAGCTGAGACAGGGTCCTGCTTCCTGTGCATGTTTTGAAGAATGGGGTGCATAATGGCCCACCACCCCAAATGGTACAGAACACCTGAGAACCACAGTCTAGCATTCATTGTCCCCCCCCCCCCCGTGCAGAACCTAACCTCACTAAAGAAAGTGTTGAGCAAATGTTTAAAGAAAATTAGGGTTTTCTTGGTTCCTATAACAAGAAGCAGAAGCGCCAGCAGCTGCCTCTGAGGAGTGTAGCTGGGTGGAATCTTGTTATGTATAGGAAAGGCTTAGGAAGAAATGCTGTACAGATCACTGCGGTCCTGATGGGACCCAGGAATAGGTTCTGGGCATCATCAGCATCCTGCCTACATCCTCACGCTCGCCCTTGGCTTAGATAGAATCCAAATCCACAGAGAAGCTAGAGAACAGGTGAAAGGTCATGAGCAGTGCCTGGAAATTCCAAGAATATAAAGAAAAGGAGGTTGTGGGACCCATGCTGAGCTTCATCTCACTAGCAGGGTTCTCGACAGAACCTTAAAAGGAGCCTGCTGGGTTCTCAGTGGCATGGTGAGTTGTAACCAGCTGCTACCAGCTTCCTACCTCATAGTGGTTGGCAGCCCCTCTCAGCCTCCCAGCCTCCCTGCAGCCTTCCCTCTATACCCTGCCCCCACTCCCTGGCAGTCTCTCCTTTGAACATTTGTCCACCTATATTTGCTCGCTGTTTAGGGGGGCAAGAGAAAGAAAGGTTTAGAAAAGACATTGGGATGATTCCAGCTGTGTTTGGAACAGAATCTCAGGGCATCTTGCCCAGAATTCTCAAAGGAAAGAAGAAAAGTAGAGGTTCCTGGAATAGGCTAGGAAAGGTCTATAGGGAGCTGCCTCAGAAAGTCAGAGGGATGGCTTAGTGGGCAAAGGGGCTTGCTGCCAAGCCTGAAGACCCAAGTTCGAGCCCCTGGACCCACAAGATGAAAAGAGAGACATCAACTCCTGAAAGTTGTTCTCTGACACAACAGTGTCAAGTATCCCTGTTCCCTGCACCCCATGCACACAAATAAAAATGTCATAAGAAAAGTTTAAAGCTGCTTGTGGACACCTCAGAAGGCTTGTCCTCATCGTGACTCCTTCAAAGATGCTTGCTGAAGGTTTCAGAGTGGTCACTTCCTAGGTGTCTCAGCCCGTCACCAGCAACAGCCCTGTAAAGCCAACTGGCAGGCTCTTCCTTTCTTCCTTTCTCCTTTCCTTCCCTCCCTCCCTCCCTTCCTCCCTTCCTCCCTTTCTACTTATTTTTATTTGTGTGTGTGTGTGTATGCTGCATGTGTGTGTATGCTGCATGTGTGTGTATGCTGCATGCGTGTGTGTGTGTGTGTGTGTGTGTATGCTGCATGTGTGTGTGTACCTTCAGAGGCCAGAAGGTAAGAGATCCCTTGGAGCTGGAGTTAATAAGTCACCAACATGGGTGCTGGGAACTGAACTCTGGAAAGACAGTAAGTGCTCTCAACTACTGAGCTACTCCTCCTGCACACCCTTCCCCTACCCCGCCCCCACTTTTCTCATTGGACAGGGTTTTATCTTATTGTCCAGACTGGCCTTAAACTTGAAGTGATTCTCCTGTCTCAGATTCCCAGATGCTAGGATTATGTGTGCCAACATACCCAGCTAAGGAGGCAGGCATGTATGTATGTATGCATATATGTATGTATATGAACATGTGTATATATTGTAGCTTAGAGACAGAGGCGGGTAGGCCTCTAAGAGTTCAAGGCCAGCCTCATCTCTCTATTAAGTTCCAGGCCAGCCAGAACTACACAGTTGAAACACTGTCTCAAAACAAAACAAAACAAATTAAAAACATAATTCACAGACGAGGAAACTGATAGGTCCAGTGTGGAGCCAGCACCCAGGACTCCTCCCCAGCCTCTCTCAGTGTGCCACTGAGTCCTGGTGTCTTCTGTGAAGCGAAGGCAAAGACTGTGGCTCACTCTGTCGCACACTGCTGAGCTCCACATTCAGTGTTACACACCAGCACACACTCCTGCAGAGAGAGAGAGAGAGAGAGAGAGAGAGAGAGAGAGAGAGAGAGAGAGAAGATGGCCATCTCCTGATGGGAAGGGAGTCTAAAGCAGTCTAAAGCAGCCCTGGGGACCCTCGGAGAGACTGTTTGATTCATTCCATCCCCCCCCCCCACCCCCGGTACTCTGTGCCACATCTATAAATGTCAAAGCCGAAATGAAGTTCCCACTGCCCCGGCAGCTGTTGGTTACTGCTGTTGCTCACCCAGGATTTGCCTCCAGTTGATTGATAGGGAGCCAAGGAAACGAAAAGCTCCCAAGAGTATTGACGAAGGGAGGGGCAGTCTCTCCAGAGGAGAAAAGGAAGGATCTAGAAAAGTAGAAGGGGATGGGTGTGCGGTCTTGTCTGTCTGCCAGTGTGTAAGGAAAAGGCCAAACAGTGTGGAAAACACCCTCCACTTAGGTGGAGAGAGAAAATGCATCTTTAATCAGAGCAAGCCAGTCTTTCAAGAGTCTATATCACAGCCTGAGCCTGAGGGAAGGCAAAAGCCTCAGCCAGGCTCTTTCTGACCTGCAGGCTCTTTTCTCTGAGAAGCGAGGCAGGGTAGGGGCTGGCAGAGCTTCAGAGCCCGAAAGGCCCTGGGGGAGAATGGGAAGAAAGGAAAGGTAAGAGGATCTCAGAAGGTCTCACAGACTGAAGATAGTACCCCACTAACTGAGCCGGCAGCTGAGATCGGGCAGGAACTGCTCTAGGAGGAAGCTCATCTTGTAGACACGCCTTCTGCATTGGCCCTGTTGCTCCCGTGACAGTCTCCGATCCTGGCAAATGGCTGGTTGTGACTGGCTCGTGCCGTCCCAACCAAGCCCATGGGAACACATCAGTCCATGAGGGATGGCCTGAGTGGTTCCTAAACAAGACATTTAAAAGTTGTTCATAATTCGACCTTTGTTGACTATTTATTTATTTATTCATTTATTTATTTGGGGTTTTTTGAGACAGGATTTCATTGTGTGGCTCTGGCTGTTCTGGAACTCACTCTGTAGAGCAGGCAGGCCTCAAACTCAGAGATCTGACTGCCTCTGCCTCCCAAATGCTGAGGTTAAAGGTGTGTGCCACCACACCTGGTTGTACCCTTATTTTTAGTCTCACGCAACCAAATGTTTCAAAATGATGGTCATTCTCTTCAAAGACTTCAGAAGTTATGAGGCTAAAAAGCCCAGCATCCTTAATGTGTGACCCAAATCATCTTGCAGGGTGATGTATGCAAACCTTCAGGGTCAGTTTATAACCCAGGTAATAAAATATCTTGTTTCTTTATAGGCTTTTATTTTCTCTCCTTTGGCTTGCTTTGTCAGACCTGAGTTCCTGTCACTAGTGGCCCTTCCCCCAAACCAAATGCTGAGCCAAGCAGCATTCCTGGTCAGCCTTCAGGGACTCAGTTATTCAATGATGGGACACAAGTTTATTAGCAGAGAAGAGGTGCAAACTCCCAAAGGGCAGAAGAATGCCCACCTCAGTGAGAGGGGTCCCAGGAGGGGTCTCATCAGCTTTCTTGTATGGAAAATATTTTTAAAGCTGGAAGGTTTTTTTTTTTAAGGTGGAATAAACAAAATTTGGCAATTCATGCAAAAGAATATCATTCAGCCTTAAAAAGGGGTCACTTCTAGGGCTGGAGGGATGGCTCAGTAGTTAAGAGCGCTTGCTGCTGGCTCTCAGTTCCCAGTACCTACATCAGGCAGCTCACAACTGTAACTACAGCTCAGGAGATGTGAACCTCTGGCCTCTGTGGACACCTACACTCACGGGCATATGCCTACATCATACATGCACGTGTATACACACACACACATACACACACACCCCACACACAATTAAAATTAATAAAGATAAATCTTTTTTAAAAGCGGACACAAAGCAGGTGGGGTCACTTTCTCTCCCATCTCACCGCCTGGGTGAGCACTGAGGACATTGTGCTGAGTGAAACAGGCAGACACATGATGAAAACATTGCATTAACAAGGGCTGTCTAGAATAGGGGCTTCACTGAGGCAAAAGAGCAGGGGGGAAGTTAGGGGGGCAGGGTGGGTATAGAATTTCCATTTGGGAAGATGAAAAGAGTTTTGGAGAGGGTGACATAACAGTGTGAATTTCAAAATAATTAAATGCTAAATTTTCTCTTAAATATGTTTTGCGAAAATTTTAGCAAAGTTCAGATAACAAAATCCAACCTACCTTCTTCAAAAGCTGAGAGACTGACATCAACGATGTTATTCAAAAGAATCCATGACAGTGTGGGCCAGAGTCCAAAGACAAAGATCAAAATTTCTCTTCAGGGGGACGTAGATGGGCTCCGCTGAGTTAAACATGGGTGTCTAACTTCGCTGCTCTCAGCAGCTCCAGAAGGGTCCCTCTCCTCCCGCTCTTTCCTTCTGTAACATCTTGACTTGGTTGCTTTGCCCTCTTAGCCCCTCTCCCAGCTCTGGAATGTTCTACATCCTAACCAAAGTGTCTCTGACCTAGCCCTCCAGGTCTGGCCCACTCCCCTGGCAACAAGGCAAGGCTGTGGCGAGCCAGGCCTCTGCTAGCCAGGAGGCTGCTGAGGTGGTTTTTTTTTAATCCTCCAGCCGTGCCATCTTAGTGATTGCTTTTATTAGGAAATGTAATGAAAAAGACTATATGAAGCCCCTGCCAGAAAAAAAAAAAAGCTAATAAGATTTTGCACCAAGTGTGGCGAGAAAAGAAAGGGGGGAAGAGCACATTAGGAGTCAGATAATGAGATAAATGAAAGACCGCGGGGAAGATCATTTTTGCAGACTTGCTGGATGGTTGTAAAAATTTTAATTTGCTGAATTCTCTTTTTTCGTCGCCCCTGACTCGCCCCACCTCAGTCTTCCACAGGGTCTCTCTGATGCTCTGGATTCTTCCGTGTGTGTGTGTGTGTGTGTGTGTGTGTGTGTGTGTGTGTCCCACTCCCACCGAGGCCAGAACCTGCTTCACAACTTGAGCAGGAGGCTAAGACCCACCCAGTCACTGGACACAAAAAGACAAAGAACTGGCCCCCTTCCCCCAACAGAGCCTGCAGTGATTGAACTAGTGCAAGAAGGGGGAGGGGGAAAGAGGAATGGAAGTATGGAGCGGGGTGCGTGGGGGGCGGCGGCAAGAGATCAAAGATCTGGGAAGTAAGGAGGAAGAGAAAGCCCCCGCTGCTCCCGCAAATCGATTCTCTGCAATGCCCGCCTCCCCGTCTGTGCTTCAAGCTCCTAAGCAGAATGCTGCCTCCGTGGGTTGTCAGGCCTGAACAGAAGGGCCCAGGAGCACTGGGCAAACATGCAGGTCAAGCTGCCAGAACCACTGGGCCTGATTTGTCCTACAGGGAGGTCCAGCATTCCCAGGACACCCCCTGACCTCTCTCCAAAATCTCTACCCTCTGCTTCCTTCAGGGGACTCCTGCCTCCTCCTCAGCTCCTGAGGATTCTGGGATGTTTTTTCACTGCTGTCCCTAAGGCTCAGTTCTCAGCTGCAGCAGGCCAGACTGAGGGTAGACTTGGGTAGCCTTTCCATCCTGAGCTGTTCATTCCTGCATTTCACAGGCTCCCATACCAAGAAGCCTACAGGAGCCGGAGTGTTTACAGAAGTGTGACTACGGGGCCCCAGTCAAGGTGAACAGAAGAAAAAGAGGCCAGGGAAGGGCTAGGTGGGCCAGAATGGTAACAGAAGAAGGAGCCTTTTCAGGGGAGGAGGACGGGAGAGCTCTGGGGTCGGTTGGGGAGAGAAGCAGTGCGTGACTGTGGAAAGGCTAGCAATGACAGCTAATTACGGCCACATACGATGCCACATCACATAGTCCCACTCTTTCAGGAAGCTGAGGCAGGAAGGTCTCTTGAGCTCAGGAGTTGGAGGTAGGGGAGCTTGGGCAACATAACGAGACCCTATCTTTAGGGGGAAAAAAGTCAGAAAATATACATGATACAGCCTGTGTTCTGAGTACTGCTCTGGAGACCTGAGGACACTTACTGAATTGTCACCCCAATCTTGAAATGTCACCGTGAGCATCTCCATTTTATGCACAAGGAAACTGAGGCATGGAAGAGGTTAGGGAGACCCAGGAGGCCTTCCATTGTCTGGGCTTCTAATTTCCTCCCTCTTGTTCCCAGCAGTACAGGGCCGAGGGCAGCAGGGCACTGCGGGCTACTCGGCAAAGCAGCAGCAATGTGGTCCAGAGGCTGGAGAGTTGGATCTGCCGCTAAGAGCACTGGCTGCTTTTCCCCTGGACTCAAGTTCGGTTCCCAGAACCTACACGGTGGCTCACAGCCATCGGTAACTCCAGTTCTGGAGGATCTGACACCCTCTTCTAGCCTCCATGGTGTACATACATACAGGCAGGCAAAACACTCCCACACAGAGTAAAATCGGTAACGGAAAAGTGAAAAGTTTTAAATGTGAACTTCCAGGGGTCCCCTCTTGACTACCAGAGAGGCCTTGGGTAGGACCCTTAGTGCTGAGGCCACCACCTTGGAGAGACAGGAAGAGTGGCTGAAGCATGTAGGTTAAAACACAAACATGGCACTGGTCCCTGAGCCTGGACATGGCTTCTCTGCTTGCTGTGAGATGAAAGAAGCATCTTGGGTGCTTAGCAACCAGCCAGCCTCAACCTCCCAACTCTCACCCCACCTCCCACCCCCAAGAAACATTGGAGCAACCTTCCCCCACCAGAAACCAGCTTCTTAAGGACCCACCATCCTGTAAACAGCCCCCCCAAAGTCCCAGCACACACAGCACAGCCCCCTCCCTGGCTCTGTCCTACCAACCCTAGAAGTTCCCAGGCTCTGGGGGCAGCCCCCTGATGCTGAGGCTCCTTGCATTATTCCGGAAGTATGTGTCACCACCCTCCTCCCCAGCCTCCCCCTTCTCCCCCAAACCCCTGTTTTATTCTCTTCATGGAGAGGGCACAAATTAAGCAGAAAGGAAAATGTTGACAGTTCCCAGCCCTCCTTCGCTGGGGATAAAGAGAAGTGCGTTAACGGTGGAAGCTTTAGGCGGATCAAACACAGTTTGCGAGATGCTTCAAATGTATTATTCATCTCGCCAATGAGATGCAATCTTGGGCTTTCTTCCCCCACCCCCACCAGGAGGAAACCTCAGCTACTATGCATCTCTCGCAGGGCTCCAGAGGAAAGCCTTCTTTCCATACTAAATCAACAAGTCCTTCCAGATGACACAGGTCCACTTGCCAGAAACCTATAGGGGCTAAGGTTGTAGACCAGGTACAGAACTGGGGGTTTGGACATAGAGGGCAGGGGCTGGAGATGTTGGTTCTAGAAGTCTTCCAGTGTTCCACACGAACCTAACCAGATGTGACTCTGAAAAGAGTCATCACAGCCTTGCCTTTGGGTCTACGCTAGTCACTCAGGGATATGGAGCATCTAGGGGAACGGTCTAGATCTGTCCTGGCTACCTAACACTTTGATCTTCTAATTCAGACTCCTGGAGGCCCCTGCCCCTCCTGCTGGGAGATTCTATAACCCAGGTCCTATCAACTTCCCATTTGTCCACAAAGGCTCCCCCAGCACCTACCAATGAACTAGAGAAAACTACCGCCCCAGGTCTGGGGCTGTGGCTCAGCGGTAGAGCACCTGCTTAGCGAGCACAAGCCACTGGTCTGATCCTCAGGATCAAAGAATAAACAGATGGGGCTGGAAGGCTTACTCAGTGATTGGAGCACTGCTTGTTCTTCCAGAGGACCAAGCCCCAGCACCCACATGGAAGTCCACAACTGTCTGTAACTCCAGTTCCAAGGGTTCTGACACCTTCACACACAGGCTTACATGCAGGCAAAATACCAGTGCACATAAAATAAAAATAAGTAGTTAAATAAATAAATAAATAGCATCCTGTCAGGAAAAAAAAAAAAACCAACCTCTCCTGCTTCCTTCTCAGTCTCCCTAAGCTGATCCTCGGCCTATGATGAATGAGGCTGAAGTTGGGGCTTGGGTCAGGTACTACTGGTTGAGTAAGAGATTAGGACAACCTAGAAGGAAAGAAATTTGACACTATGGATTAGAAAACCTCACAAAGCATATATGCAGTTTCTTTTCTTCCTTTAAAATAATGTTTTTCATTTTAAGGCAGGGTCTCACTGTACAGTCCAGGCTGGCCTCACACTTGCTATGATCCTCCTGCCTCCGGCTCCTGAGTGTTGACATCACAGATGTGTGCCACTGCACGTAGCCTAATGCTCTTTTTGTTTGCTTGTTTGCTGTTGTTTTGTTTTAAGACAGGGTTTCACTGTGTAGCCCTGGCCGTCCTCAGACTCAGAGATCTGCCTACCACTGCCTCCAAGTTGCTAGGACTAAAGACTGTGCCCCCACACCCAGTTCTATAGGATCTTTTCCCAGCAGTTCACTTGCTCGAAATGCTCACAAAGAGGCCAGGTGTGGTGCATATGTCTTTCAGCTCAGCACTCAGGAGGCAGAGGCAGGCAGATCTGAGTTCCAGGCCAGCCTGCTCTACACAGTAAGTTCCAGGCCAGCCAGCCAGCACTACACAGTCATACTCTATCTAAAATAAAACGAAAAACTTGAAAACATCTTCAGATCACAATAATGAATCATAATAGACAATCATTTAGAACCAATTAAAGTATCAGGAGGAAGTAATACAGCGTAAATACATTTTTATCCTGAAAGGATTTTCAAATAACGCCGTCAGTCTCCCCAAGGCACCCCAATTCTATCCAGTTTGAATGCATCCTCTCTGATCTTTGTTTCTGAAGAGTCATATTTAATGTAAACAAGTAATAAAACTGGGTTATGCAAGCTTGTAACCATCTATGTGGAGAGAAAAGACTGGCTAGACACCGAAATGTGCAGCGCGCTCAGCTCTGAGGAGTGTGGCACATGTGACTTTTATTTTCTTCTGCAGGAATTATTGTATTTTCTACATGAACAGAAAAGAGAAACAATGCTATTTTTAAATATCACGAAACAAGCTATTGATGGCATCAGCTGCCTCTGAGGCCTGGGAGAGACTGTTTGCTGTGTGCTCTTTTGTGCTCTTTGAATGATGCACCTTGGGTACATATTACCTATTCCAAAAACGAATAGAAAAAATTTTAAATTTAATATGGCAATAAAATAAAATGAGAAACCTGCTGGAGAAGACCCGTGAAGAGCAGCAAGCCCTAAGATTCCGATACTGCATAAAATCTACTCTGCGGGTTGCGGTTTCTGGATCCGCTCTGGATTCACCCCCAGAGTACCAGTCTCTTTCTCGCCAGGCAAGGAAATGAGGAAGGGTCTAAAATAAACCAGACTGTGGTCCAGAAATAGCTTTATGCTAATCTGTGGCCCAGCCCTGGGAAGGGCTTCACTGAGTCCATCCCCTTTCTCTTTCAAAGGACTTCTCATCTTCTTTGGTTTGCCTGTATATTCCTTAAGGCTACCTGCTGCTGTCAGGGTCCTGGGGAGGAGAGGCCGAGACCAAAGGCCTTGTCTAGAGGACCTCCGTTTGAAGTCAGCCTGTAAGATCGGAGCTTCGAGCTGCCTGGGCTGAGCTGAGCCTCGGGCAGCAGCCCTGTCTCCCTCCAGAGTCTCTGCATCTCCGGCCCCTAATTGGTGAAATGAGGGTATTCAGCCTTACCCCACAGACGGGTTGTGAGAAACGGACGATGGTCAATGGCTGATTTCAAGAGATGCTGCCTGGTTGGACCAGAGTCCCCAAGGCTCGAATGACCTGTAGCGTTCAGCTGGGGGAGGACAGAAATCCTCACAGCAGACTGGCTCTGGGCCTGTAAAGCCATTATTTTATTAACTGATGGCAGGTTATGTTATTTTCTCTTTGACAGTTGAAATGACATAGGGCCTCATTATTTAGCTCTGGGTGGACTTGAACTCGAGACCCACATGTTGGGCTTGTTATTTACACCTGGCTGCTGACAGCTATTCTCAGCTGTTGGTTTTGCTGGTTTTCTGTTTGTTTGTGGTTATGAAACAGGGTGTCTGCTAGCCAAGGCTAGCCAGGAGATCCTGCCCCGCCTGCCTCCATCTCCCAGGTGTTGGCGCGGGCTTGCACCGCTACGCCTGGACCCTGACAGCTATTTTCAGTCAGCCGTGTTGAGAGAATTAAATAAGACGTGAGTGTCGGAGCGAGGACATAGGCAGTCCACCAGCTGGGTGAAGTATTAATTCTCTCCCTTGGAAACCTACCCTCCCCACAGACACCTGCCAGTCACAGCGTCCTGAGTGTCTCCATCTGCCTGTGCTGCAATCGTGTCCCTCAGTCATACACAGCCTCCCCAGGCTGGCTTCCTTTATGGCACCATTTATGCCCACGTCATTTTATACCACGTAGAAGGTCCTCAAAAAAAAAAATTTGCCAAATGAATATGTGAGTGCTGTTTATTCAGTCATGATCTTTGTAGCTCCCACTGGGCTGCCTCTTGTTCCTGGCCCCATGGCTGCCAGAACCCACTCCAAACTGACCCGGTGGACGTGGGGGCTGACAGGTCTGAAAGAGGCAGTGTGGTAGGGGCCGTGGCCCTGGCTTTCGGAAGCCATTTCTTTATCTCCACGCTGCCATTACAGAAGGTCAGACTGAAAACTCAAATGTGCACAGAGCCTGGAGGGGAAACAAAAGATGGGCCAGGCACTGGCTGGAGAGCTGGGCACATTCCTTAAATGGCTCTGCCCTCCAGTGACCTGAAGGTCATTGCCAATTGACCATGGGTCAAGGGAGGCAAGAGTCTCTGATTTTTCGAGAGAAGCCATAAATCTTAGCTTGTATGTGAAGTCCCCCGAAGAGACCCAACTCAGATTCACGGCTGGTCTTCAGGCCTCACACCCCAGCTACTTCTGATCCTCATTCCACTGGGCCATCGCTCAGCTCACCTGGGTACCTCAACCCTGTGATTTTAGGACAGAAACTTAAAGGTTTCCCGTTTGGGGAATTAACCTCTCATTGGTTTCAATTTCGTTTGTTAAGACAAGGTCCTCATGTACCCCAGGCTGGTCTCTAACTCAGTGTGATGTCAGAGGATGACCTTGAACTTCTGATCTCCAGGCCTCCACCTCCAAGGTCTTCAGATTACAGATGTGATCCAGCAAGTCCAGTTTTAGGTGGTGGTTGTGGCTAAAACAAAGGGTGTCCTCAATGGCTTGCCTGAAAGCATTCTAGCAACTGGGCTATATACCCAGCCTGGCAGTGACCCTTTAAATGGAAGGACCCAAGATCCTGGCAGCTTGTCTTCTGGCCAAGTGCCACTTTGACCCCCAACCTGCAGCTTTAGGCAAACATAGGGGCTCTAAGTGCTCAGTCTCTCCAACCTTCCACTCCTCATTTGGTCAGAAAAGAGGGTGCAGAAAGGGCAATGGGCCCTGCACAGTCGTCCCTGTCAGGATACCCAGGCCTGGAGGCAACTGGCTCACCTTCACACTGTCCCTATGCAGGGCACCCACCAGTGACACAGCATCACCCATAAATTCCTGTCAGGGAAGCTGTCGGGGCTTGGGAAATAAATAATGATATTTAACATTTTGTAATAACAACAATTAACCAGTAAATAATGTCCTTTAAACTGCAAACGCTGGAGTAAATTAATTCTTCTAATGAGCTGTCAGGCAGGGAAGAAAAAAAGTACCGGTGTTCTTTGGTGGCACGCGGCTGCCGTGTGAGCAGCCGGGGAAGCTCACCTTGGGCCCTGGGAGCTCATTACCGGGAAGCACGCGGCAGCGGCAACGGATTGCGGGGAAGCAACCCGGCCTCTCCCGCACCCACGTGGGCGCCAGGCCGCAGCCCCCTCCGCACCGCGCACCGTGCCACTCTAACTAAGCTTCCTGCCAGGTGCTGGTCCGGAGCGAGCAATGCATTTCAATTAGAGACGCCCCTCCTCCTCCCTACCTCCCTTCTGGTCACCTGGGCAGCGCTGGGAAAAAGGGGGATAGGGGCTGGGGACATCTGAGGGGGAGAAGCTCCAGGAACAGGTCTCTAGTCCTTACTGCGTGACCTTGGAGAGGTTTCCAGCCCTCTCTGAGCTGAGATGTTGTGAATGGCAACATCTGAAGCTAATCAAACCAGCTGTGATTACTTCTGTGCTCCTGAGAAGCTGTGACCATAAAAAGACACCTGAGTAAGACACTCTTTATGTACTGATTCCCAGTCATCGCCAAGATATACTGTCAGGTGACAAAAGCAAGGCACGCGGGAGTGTGCGGCGACTGCTAAGGACCGGCCATGTGTGCCTCTTTGCTGGCTGTGCATCCAGATAGGAAAGGGGTAACACCGCAAGCCCCTGAGGAGGGAAGCTGTCCTGTCCAATGTCTATGCCCTTATTTTAAAAGCCATGTGCAGAAACTACCAATTTAAAAAAAAAAAAAAAACTGAAAGCTACAAAAGACAAAGGCACAATCAGAGGTCATCTTGCCTCTCAGTAGCTTTCAGGATGTGAAAGTCCCCAGGAGCCCTGCTGAACTATGACCCCACCAGAACCTCCACCGAAGCCAGTACAATGCATCTCCAACATCCTATCCTAACTGTAAGCTAATGAGGAAGTCCCTCCCAGAGGCTAAGCCTATTCCAGCCAGCTTCAACTTCAGTTTCTCTCTGTTCTGTATTGGGTGGGTGAAAGGGCTGCTGGATGATTTCTGCAGAACAGCAGTGGGGAGCAGAGAGAAGGGAAGGGAGGGGAAGGGAGGGCAAGCCAAGGGAAGTCCTAGCCCTGAAAGAACACACAAGCCCAAGTCTCCATACCTGTGTGGTTATGGTCACTCTGCATTGCTGAGCCTCTCTCAGGAGTCCAGCCCAGCCAATGCTCCCCAGGATGGACAGAAGACCCCTCCATGATCTGAGGCCTCTCCCCAGCCTTGACACTCACCTCCACCCCAGAGCAGAATGGTATGTGAGTGACCTCATTCAACATCCCTGTGGACACAGCAGGCTGAGAGGGCTGCGTGGCACAAGCATTGCTGGAGTCGGAAAAGCCCCCATCCATGCTCTGAGGCAGTGCCAGGGGGCTGCGGCTGTGAGAGCACCAAGCCCCCACAGATATCTGACCCCAACTGGTTTTGTTTTTGTGGCCTCGCCTTTGCAGTGAGGTGAATCTTGACTCAAGACTTTTTTGCCAGGGCTGCTTGCAAAAATTTGTAATTCCAAGCTACTCAGTAAGTTCAAAACCTGGTCCACAAAGTGAGTTCAAGGCCAGCCTTGGACACTTAGTGAGACCCTGGTTTTTCTGTTTTTTGTTTTGTGTTTTAAATACAAATGGGGGCACCGAGGAGAGTGCTCATGGAGTTCAAGCAGGAGGACCTGACTTTGGATTCCCAGTATTCCTCCGAAAAGTCTGGCACAACGGACCCACCTGTAACTCCAGCACTGGAGAAGGAGATTAGGCAGTGTTCTGTGCTGCTGAGCAGCCAGAGTAGCCAATCAGTGAGCTCCAAGTTCAGTGATCCAGTCGGTCTCAGGAAATAAGGTGGAGGGCAATAGAGGAAGGCACCTTCCATCAAGTTCCGACCCCCACTACCCCCACCCTTGCCACAGAAACACACACATACACACGCGCACACACAAAGGTCTATGTATCTAAGTATACAGTGCAGTGCTCAATGGCAGGGCAGTTGATTAACATGGGGAAGACCCCAGATTCAAGCCTTGCTACTACTAACAAAAAAATTAAGTTTGAGGCAGCCTGGACTACTTAGCAAAGACCCTGTCTCAAAAACCACAAGAGTAATGGGATATGGTGGTACATGCCTTTTTGTTTGTTTGTTTGTTTGTTTTCCAAGACAGGGTTTCTCTGTGTAGCTTTGGTGCCTTTACTAGAACTCACTCTTATAGACCAGGCTGGCCTCGAACTCCACTTACAGAACTCCACCTGCCTTGGCCTCCTGAGTGCTGGAATTAAAGGCATGGTCCACCATTGCCTAACTGGCATATGCCTTTTAATCTCAGCACTCAGGAAGCAGAGTACAGCTAGATCTCTGTGAGTTCATGAGTTCAAGGTCAGCCAGGGTTGTGTAGTAAGCCTGATTCAAAAAACAAAACAAAACCCAAGGGCAAAGAATGTCACTTAGTAGTAGTACATCAGCTGCCTAGCATGTGCAAAACCCAGAGTTTGATCCTTAGCACTCCAAAAGGATGTGTGGAAAATACACAGCCTAGTGTCCAGGGAAAGAGTAAGCACCCCCAAATCACACCATCTGACTGGTGAGCTGTCGCTCTGCTAGACAAGCCCAGTTTCCAAGACCAAACGAGGTCACTACGATGGCTCCTGAGGTAGGCAGCGCACCTCTGCAGTGCCTGTTTGGGAGGCCGCCCAGAAGAGCCTCCAGGCCTGGGTTTCGGTTTTTTTTTTTTTTTGCATCGGGCAGCAGAAACTGGAGCTGAAGCCAGCAAAGTTCCCAGCTTTGGGTCTGAGTCAGCTGCTTCTGGGCCTGGGGGTTCAAGGGTTTCAAAGTCATAACCACTTGAAGGTCACCTGGACCTCTGTGCAGCTGGCCCCATGGCCTGAGCCCTCCGTAGGTCTCCTGTGCCTGAGAGTGGAGCACCAGCTGGAAAAGAGGCATGCTCCTGCGTGCACAGGAAACTGAGTTTCAGCTGCATGGAAATTAAACCAGCTTGCCCAGTGCTGAGCTACCACGTTGCTTGCAATCAGATTGATTTCTTGGGCTTGTTGTGACGGCAGTGTTGCGATTGATTCGTCTGGGTGGCGGGGAGTTTATCTATTCGAAGCTGTCTGTCATTGATCTGGAAAAGCTTCTGAAACAGCCCAAACACCTAGCAAGGCCGAGGTGACCACCAAGCCCAGCTCAATGTTAATTATAATAATGAACAGGCATGAAGAGGGTGGGTCCATTGCCTGCCCTGCAGGGCTGGCCTCTGTGAGGGTCTGTGTTTAAGATTCCTTTTGAATCAACCACGTGCCAAGTGCGGCTGCTGGACATGCCTAGACGGAGGGAAGTCCGCACGTGTGAGAACTTCCATGGGACTGAGAAGGAGCAAGCACTGCTGAAACAGGAAAGGTTTAGGGTAGACTTCAAGAGGGACTCCCTCGTGGACACACAATATTAAGCCACTTATCATCTTAGGTTACTTCCGTTTGGGTTTGTTTCTTTGTATGTGTTTGCATGTGAGTAGCATGTATATGCATGTAGAGGATAAACGAGTGTTGTTTATTGAATACTAACCANTATATATACATGTATATATATGTATATATATACACATATATATCTCTTTAGTGACTGGGTCTCTCACTGGCACAAACCTTGTGGATTCGGCTAGGCTGGTCAGCCAGCGAGACCCAAGAGTCCCTCTTTCTCCATCTTTCTAGTGTTCTCCACACCTGGTTTTTACATAGGCACAGGGAATGGAACTCGGGTCTTCATGCTTGCATCAAAATCACCTCCCGCCCCCCAGCCAGCTCCCAGCCGCTGAGCCTGATTCTTCCTCTGTAAAATGGTTTCTCAAAGTTGCTGCTCCATGTCAAAAATCTAGACCTGACAGCACAAAACTAGAGAGCTCTTCTGGGCAGTATTCCAGTTTGGGGGTATCAGAGGACCCCTACTTCTGGCCATAAACACCTTCCCTTCTCAACCTAGACACAGAGTAGGCATTCAACCAAGGACTGTAGTACCGGTTAATTCAGTGGGTGTCGCCTCGGTGCTTGCTACATGCCCGGCAAACATACTAGCGAAGCTATGATGAGCTGGTTTTGAGGAGATGAAATCTGGAGTGGCCATGGAGCTGGGCCTCCCCCTCACCAAAGACCTCAGAAATGGCCTGCCCCTGTGGGATCCCTTGCAAGTTGCTCCTGGAGACCTCAGGTGGGTTGAGGACAGACAGGGAACAGTTCCCACGACCTCCAAGAGGATTCTGTGTAGCACATGGGTCCTGCAGAAGACCTCACCCTCACCCAGCAGACCTGGTCTGACCTGGGGTTCATTTCAAGAAGCAAAGATTCCCAGCTGACTCCCAGACCCCACCATACAGAACCCCCCCAGAAGTTATGAAAGACACCCATACTTGAAAGACCCCCATGCCCATGTACTATGTTAAACTTTGCTGAAATTTAGCTGGGCCCCCGGGCTCAGCTGATGCTAAAACTGGATATCTATGGGTTGCAGACTCACTGACTAGGCTAAGGAGAGAGACGAGTGCTATATCTAGCTTTGTGGTTTTTCGGGATTAAGGAGAAGGGATACTCCACCCCCTCCCCCCAAGATATCCTATCTAAACTGTAAACTCGCTACAGGGTGTTTTATCTGTCTTTATGGTTTTTCAGGGAAATTTGAGAATAGACATGGGTCCATTCCCAGGATGAGCTAAGCCCACCAATTTGAGAGCCAATGAAATGCTTGTGCTATACTACCCTCTTATGTAATTATTTTTCCCTATAAATATGGCTGTTTGAATTTGCCTGGGGTGAGCAGTTGGCCTAAGCTACTGTTACACCCACAGGCGCCTGTGTAATCAATAAAGACACCTCTTGCTGATTACATCTGTTGGCCTGAATTATTGAGTCTGGGGGATTTCTCCCACCACCCTTTAAAACAAGGGTTTTTCAGTCACAGCAAGAAGCACTGAAGTTAAGAACTTTTTGGCTGAAGTCTGCACAGTGAAGGTAAGGATGGAGAGGCTTCCTGCCTGACAGCCCTCCCTACTGTCCTCCCTCTGACACTCCCACCCCCTGTCCCTACAAAGCTCTCCTCTCTCCTCCTGTTTGGCCGCTGCAGAGACCCCCACGACCAGCCCTAAGAGAAACATCAGAAGAAAGTTAATAGCGAAATGCTGTGGCGGATCTAATTGATTTTTTTTTCCTATTGGTTCCCTAATATAGGCAACACTGTTCCTGCCGCTTTTCTGGGCTGGAGATTATGTCATAAATAAAGAGATTTGCTCCCTATTTCCATGTGCTTATCTTTAATAAGTTAAGAACTCAACAAGCTTTAGGACGACTTGAAATAAGCAATGGATCCGGTGGTGGCGCCTGCTGGGGCGGCAACAGCCAAAAGCTGTGCTTGAGGGAAGGGGGAGGCGCATGACTGAGGCAAGTAGAGAATCTGCATTCTTTGAGCTGCCCTGGGACAATATCAGAAGAGGGGATAAGAGGGGAAGCTGGAAGAGAGCCTGGGCAATAGGACTAAAAGGACAGGTAAGGGCTGTGAGGCTGTGGGGAAAGTGGAATTATGTGTGTGGGTTCAGAGGGGGATGAAGCCCAGTTGGCAGGGCTTGCCTAGCATTTATGAAGCCCTATCACCTCATGAACCAGGCGTGACGATGCACACATGAAATCCCAGACTCCAGTGGTAGAGGCAGGACGATCAGAAGTCCTGGGCTAAATACCAAGTTCCAGGTCAGCCTAGGATATATGAAACCCTTATCTAAAAGAAAAAATAAAGTAAGATAAAAGTCTGTGAACCCAGAACTTGAAAGGCAGAGACAGACAGATTGCAATGAGTTTGAGACCAATTTGATCTACATAGGGAGTTTTGGGGCAGCCAGGTCTACACCTCTTAAAAAAAAAAAAAAAAAAAAAAAAAAGAAGAAGAAACAGCCCCAGGCAGTGGCAGTGCACACCTTTAATCCCAGCACGTGGGAGGCAGAGGCTGGCGGATCTCTGTGAGTTCGAGGCCAGCCTGGTGTACAAGAGCTAGTTCCAGGACAGGCTCCAAAGCTACAGAGATAACCTGTCTTGAAAAAAAACAAAGACAGGGGTTGGAGAGATGGCTCAGAGGTTAAGAGCATTGCCTGCTCTTCCAAAAGTCCTGAGTTCAATTCCCAGCACACATGGTGGCTCACAAGCATCTGTTATGAGGTCTGGTCTGCAGGCATACACACAGAAAGAATATTGTATACATAATAAATAAATAAATAAATAAATAAATAAATAAATAAATATTTTTAAAAAACAAAAATTAATAATAGTAGTAGCAATAAGAATAATAGTTGTAACAATAATAAGGTGTAAGCGCTTGAATGCTAACTCCATCATTGCATACTGTCTGTGTGACATCAGGTAAATCATTCATCCTCTGTGCTCCATTATTTTAAAACAGAGGGCTCGGGAGGTGAATTAGCAGGTAAATATACTTACTTACCTCCAAGCCTGACGAGCTAAGTTTGATCCCCAGGATCTACACGGTAGGACAGGACCAACTTCCACACGAACACACACACACATACTAAATAAATAAACAAATGTAATCCATCCTCATCGTCATCACTTACAGGCGGAGGCTGGGCATGGTGGTGCACATCTCTCATCCTGTGACATAGCCCTTGCCTAATGTGTGTGAGGCCCTCTGCTAAATCCCCAGTACCACCAGAACCCAAAGAAAAATGAATAACAACAGTGATACACATCTACTGATTGTTCTGGGGACCACTGTACAAATGCTGAGGACAGATCCTGGTCCAGGGTATTCAGAGAAACAACATTAGCTTGTCTGTTGTTGGTCTTCCCTGAGCCTTAACCATGGCTAAGCACCTGCCCTATGTCAGGTTCTTGCCTGGTCTTCACAGATCAGTGAGTCGTGGACTTTCTGCAGCAGGGAGCCCGTGACTGGACTAAGACAGGTAGTGTCACAGGGTACTGCACAGGGGGACCCAGAAAGGGGACGGGGACCCTTGGCATGGAGGCAGCTTTCCTGGGGTCCTGTCCTGAGGCTCCCTGCTCTCCAGTTCTGGTGCCTCTCAGAGGAACTCACACTTCCTGGAAGGTGACTGAGGCAGAAGCAAGGTCCCTCAAGACAGAGCTGACCTTCTGCCCTGCTCAAGCAGTTTTTTTAGCCTAGACAATACTGTTTCTATTTTCCATTTTATAGTCAAGGACTCTGAGGTCCAGAGGTGTAGCTTAAAGCTGGGAAGTCGCAGAGACAGGACTTGAACCCTGCTCTAAACACCACCCTCTATCTTCACACAGCAATAGTGCCCAGTGACATACAGGTGATGGGGCTGGAGGGATGACTCAGTGTTTAAGAGCACTGGCTGTTCTTCCAGATGACAAAGATGTGATTCCTAGCACCCTATGGTGGTTCATAGCTGTCTGTAACTCCAGTTCTGGGGAATCTGATGCCTTCTTCTAGCCTCCATGAACAGAAGTTGTGCAAGTGGTACACACACATACACACACACACACACACACACACACACATATATATATACACACACATATACATATAGGTAAAACACACACATAAAATACATAACAAAAAGATGCTAACGAATGTCACCCACCTTAAATATATATATAATTAAATTATAAATCATAAAAATAAATAATGAAAATTAAAAATTCAGGCTAAGGACAGAGGAGACAGGGCACATAAAAGGCATTTATTGATTACCAACCATGTGTCATGCTCTCCTGTGGGTCTTCTCGCTGCATGCACATCTGGAAGACAGGTGACACTGCTTTTCTTTTATAGTGAAGTGGAGACTCTGACCTGCACCTGATGCACGCACGAGGCTGGGATCTCAAACTCGGGCCTCTTCTTGCAGCCTCTGGGTGAGCAGGGTCTCTTTCTCACAGACTTTGTCCTTGTAAGTCACCACTGTGGCCCCACTGAAGATGGATGGACAAACAGAGTCCTCCCTGGATAGGTTCTGAAGCTCTGCTATTTCTGGTGGAAGAAGAATCCGTCACTCTTGCGTGCGCATTTATAGCCTTCCTTTTCTCCAGGCATTGTCTGGACCTGCAGGCTCTGTGGCTTTAAGGACCAATGACCTCACAATCAGTTGCCATAGAGACCATTGTGATGTCACAATCAGAGGACAAGTAGTTCAAGGAAAGGAGTCGGGGATGGGAGTGCACAGCTAGAATTGAGCACCATTTGAGAATTCTGTCCTATATTTCTGCGCAGAAAATGAAGAGGCGGGAGGCAGGCCTGCAGCTGGCTCCTTAGGGACCACGAGGAGAACAAGAGCTTCTGACACTCCACCTGGGGTCTCCTGGGACGGCACTGTGCCCACACTCACAGGAAGGGTCCAGGGAAAGGAACCACAGAAACTCATTCCCACACTGTGGGGCTGTTGGAAGTGGGCTACTTCTATAGCAGGAGGGACTAGGGTTAGACACCAGGAGGTTCTGTAGCTAGAAGATCTCCCTGAAAGGCTTATGTACCCTTGTCCCTGATTGCAAGGCTCAAGGCAGACACTGCATCTCAATGGCCTCCTGAGCCTTGTAGAGACAGCCATGTTGGAGAGAGCTCCTGGAGGACTCTGGTTCTGGCATACACAAAGTGCTCAATAAAGGCTTCCTCATTCTGTCAGCCAGTGACTGAGAGAGTAATGAATGGCCAGGGTCTGCAGTGAGGGACAAACGGAGGGAGAGACAGATGCGAGGCGCGTGGGGAACCCAGAGGCCACACAAGCTTTGGCGCCCATGCCATGCTCCTCACTCTCTGCCACACGGCCACATCCCCCCATTCTGCGTTTAGCCAGAGCTTCCGTGTGCTGTCTCTGAGGATATGAAGCACTTGACTTCTGCTCTGGATCCCAGCTAAGCGCTGGTCATTTAACTGAATATCTATTGGGTGAATTATAGAACCAACTGTCCCTACTGGTTCCAAGCAGCTACCCCCCAGGATTCTCCTCCTGGGTGACCCTCTAGGTAGGCCTAGGCCCCTGCAGATGAACTCTGGGCAGAAGCCCAGGCCCAGGGAACCTGTGACTCCTCTGCCACTTGCCCCACAGAGGTTCACTGATAGGTCCCTTTCTTCCTTACCTCCTCAGGATGGCACGTTAAGTAGCTGTGAATCACCAAGTCTCCTGGGGCCTCAATGTCCCTATCTGTTCAATGGAGACAATGACAGCTTTGTACCTGCCTCATAGGATTGTTGTGAAGGTGTTGTTAAATCCCCTGGCTTAATGCCCTCAAACAGCAAATGATAAATGGAGCTATTATTATTTTTTAAGGTAAAGAAGAAAAAGAAGAAAAAAAAAACCCTCTGAACTCAGGGCCTGACTTTCTTTAAATGGAGAATAGACAGATCTATTGTGAATTTGCTTTCAATGCATGTGACAATCTTTTTAAAGAGGAAATACTTCAGACCTTTCTGTAAAATGTGAATCAGCTATGAGCCCATGCCTTCTACAATCGCAAAGCTTCTTAGCAGGGTTTGCTGCAAAGAGGAGGCATGATTATTCTTCCATATTATCCAAACCAACCCCCCAGTCCTGCCTCAGGCATAAGGAGAACAAACACAATTTTGCCTTCACCTTGGCCCAGGCTGAGCAGCTATCAGAGATGGTGGTGTGAGGTCAGGTGTAAGGTCTGGGATATTTGCTCACACCAACCCTCTCTTGCCTTGTATCAGCAGAAGTGAGTGGTGCTGGCCCTAGCATCTACATCTGAGGGGGCATCCAGCTTCAGTCTCCCCGGCCCCCCAAGAGAGAACTAAAATGCTTTGAGGCAGGGTCTCATACAATCCAGACTGACCCACAAATGGATATATAGTTGAGTGTGACCTTGAACTTTTGATCTTCCCATCTCTACCATCTGAGGGCTGACTGGTATTATAGGCATGAATCATCATGCCCAGCTTATTATAGCGCGAGGTATTGAACCCAGGGACTCATGCACGCTAGGCAAGCACTTTATAAACTGAGCCATATCCCTATCTCAGAACTCAGATGTTTCCAGATGTTTCAACCAATTGGCAAGCCTGACTCTCCTGCTGCCATCTCCAGGTTATCATGGAATCCCTGGCGTCCACTGACCAAGGAAGTCTAAATGGTGTACTTGAGGCCTCTTCCACCTGCTCCAGAGTTTAACCCACCAGGTGACCCATTTCCTTACCACGTGCCTGGTATCGAGTCCCCAGCCCCTGAGCAGCACCGTAAACCCAAGCCTCTGGTGGATATGTTTTATGTCAGTTCAAGCTCAGGGACAACCGAGTTCAGAGGATTTTATTTCTGGAGCCGTCCATATTTCTCAGGGATTATCACCTGTCTTTGTTCCCTCCCTCTCTTGGCTATTATCCTTGGACACTTTCCAAGCCAAGCTGCCTTGATTGCTTGGGGAGACGAAGGCCCCCAGCATCCTCCATGGTATCTCTGGATCTGGCAAGGATGCCCTTGGGGACTATTTCTTCTTCCTTCAGCATAACTCTGCAACTGGCCACAATATAGGTGGCCTTGACTTTCAGGAGTTGGTTTGCCTAAGAGACTTTCTGTGTGTCAGAGAATATGAAGGGGGGAGTGGAAGTAGAGGCCTCTGTCTCCAAGGCTGGGGAGGGCTATGTGAAGAGTAAGCCCGGGGGTACAGAGGGGAGGGAGAAGGCCAGCTGTTCTTTCTTACACCGTGCCAGCCTAGCCTGACACCAAATTAATAGCATTCAAATGAGATGCAAAGCATTATGCAAATACCGAGGAGAAGGCCACTCTTACCAGAGCCTCTGGGTTGTTGGAAGGCCAGTGCCTGGAGCCCTTTCATGGAGGGCCCCGTGGGCTCTTGTCAACTTCAATCCTCACACCTCAGCACCAGCTTGTGCATAGGATGGAAGAGACTGGCCAGGCGTTCAAATTGGCTTTGCCTCCCAAGCACTCGGGGGCCCCTTCCCATCTGAAACAACCCACAGGCAGCTGCAAGGTAGCGTAAGCTCCCTGGGTTCCTGTTTCCCACTCATCAGCATGTATGCAAACTAGATGCAAGGCTTTTGCATCTATTTAACTGTCCATTAAAATAGCCCCATGCCCGTCACCTCTGCACAGGCCCAGGCTTCCAAATTGCCAACCCCTGCTGCCTGCAAAAGCCATGTGTTTCCTGAGCCTGGTAATTGCTGTGGTGTTTGTTGAGCTGTATTTGCATTTGATTGTCATTTAACTTTCTATCTTTCTCCTTCAATCAAACCAGGGGTGGGAAAGTGGGAAGGGGCGAGAATTAGGCTTCTACAATTGATTCTTCATTTTAGTTTCAGCCCCATTGGGGTTTTCAAGGAACTACCACAAACTTGAACCTTGGGACCTCTCCCTCCACACAGTGGGGGAGGGCCTCCTCCCACCCATCCCAGGACTCCTACATACAAATAATTTAGCCAACGGGATAGATCTCAAGTCCTATCTCCAGTCTGCATGTTCCAGCACCTGCCTCATTTCTGCCCAGCTAGTGGCATTAAACATTTATGGAACTGTGGAGGATCAAAGGCCTTGGCTGGGGGTGGTGGGCAGGCTGGAGGACTGGGTTTGGAGAGGAAAGTAGTTCACATCAAACCATTTTCTGCTGCTGTCTCAGCTCACCCAAGGCTCCTGCCGCAGTGATCTGGTCCCATTCCCGGAGTGGGGGCAAATGCTCAGAGCTGGGACCTTCGGCTGATTGACTTTGGGTAACCCAGGAAACCAGGCATATCCCTGGCCATACCAGAAGCCACTGAGTCTAGGGACTTACTCCAAGAAGATGGTGGCAGTAAATAGAAAGTTGTGACCCTACAGCCCCTGAGATAAAGTGGCAACCTCCTTCCCTGCCCCCCTAAAACCCTAACCTCTTTGGAAGCTCTACTTTGAAAGTTGTCTTGGAGAAGAGTGGATTTGGATTCCCCCCTCTTCTTGCTCAGAAAGCAAGCGCTATCCCAACAGAGACTTCAAAATAAGTCACCAATGTGCCTGTGACCCCTAGAGTTGACAGGCTGTTTAGAACTGGAGAAGTGAGGCTGATTTCCCCAGGGATGTGGTTAGAGACCCACTCCTGTCTGGGAGTCCCCCATCCCCCCGGCTTTCAAACCTAACCTTTCTCCTGCTTAGCAGTGAAGTACCATTCTTCCCACTGTTCATAGTGTCTGAAACCCACCCAAAGGATGCCAGACTGACATGTTTTAGCTTGTAGACCTTCATAATGAAGTAACCCCTGCAAGGTAGCCACCAAGAATGACCTGTCACTCAGATGACCTGACCAAAAATCCTCCTACAGCCAAGCCACGGATGACTTCAGCTCTTGCTCACTTTCCTATGGGGGCTCAGCTTTGTGGAACCAGTCCCCCTACTGACCTCAGCTATCTGGCAGTTTCCCTCATGTTGCTGGCCACATAAGCCACACCCCCACTCTGTCCTCCTTCCATTGGATGCCCTCCTACTCCATTCACTGAGTAAGGCAGATTCAACTTGGTTTCACCCATCTGCCGTGGGAAGTCCTCACTGACTTAAAGCAATGCTCCCTTCTCCCTGTCTCACAACATTCATACGCCATCGTGCCGTGTGTGTGTGTGTGTGTGTGTGTGTGTGTGTGTGTGTGTGTGTGCAGAAGCCAGGGGATAACTTACAGGGATTGGTCAGGAATTGGTTTTCTCCTCTCCCTCCACCATGTGGGTGTTCTGGGAATAGAATTCTAGCCAGGCTTGACAGCAAGTGCCTTTTACCCACTGAGCCATGTCACCAGCCCATGCCACTCTCCAGTGCATGTATGAATTGAGGAAACTCCCAGACTGTAAACCTTGAGTATAGATTAATGTCCCCTTGGGTACTTTATTGTCCTAGGTTACAGGTAATGCCAAGGTCTAGGAAGAATAGACCCTTTGGAAAGCATGAGAAAAGATACTTACCAAAAATTCTACTACTTCCTAGCTTGGTCCAGGCTCTGCTTCAACCTTGCATGACCATTCCACAGGAGCCATGTTTACCAGATCTCTAGTAAAGACCCATGGCAAGTTTTGCTATCATTCCAGTCATACAGTACAAACCATCCTCCGGGTTCAGGGCAGAGCCTGCATTCTGGGACTGTAGTCTCCAGTGGTCCCTCCTGAATGCTCAGGCAGTAGGAAGGTCATATTGCAGGTTCCCAGTCCATCCGGAGTCTCACCGTCAGGACAACTGAGTGAGACCAGCAGCAGCCTTTAAGTCACTAGGAACCTTCCTGATGTATAAGGTTCAACCTGCATTGTGGCCATCCCCCAGAGCTGTGTAGTCCTGGGGGCCCAGGGAATACCTACAAGGAAGAAAGGCAGGCTCTCACGATTCTTGCTAGTTTCCAGACTTCAGACAGGCATTTCTGTGCCTATTCCCTGATTCTTTTGGCTATTCTTGTCTTCCCTCCCCTCCACCCCTCTTTCCTGGCTTCTCCTTACTTCAGATCCTTTCCTCAAAGGCCTCCCTCCTCCCAGCCTTCTGCTACTCTCCCCCTTTTCTTCACTTCTTCAAACAATTGTCCAAAAACCCTCTCCCAGCGTCTTCCTCAGGTAATTCTGCATGACATCTGGTGCTTGGAATTCCTGACACCAGGCAAGGTGGCTCCCCAGAGCCCACAAGAGAATGTACAGAGAATCAAAGGAGCAGAGCTGGAAGACCACAACGACCAAAAGACCTGAGGAATAAAACTTAGGGCAGAAGGCACCTATTTCCTTTGGGGGGGGGCGGTGTTTGAGACAGGGTTTCTCTGTGTAGCTTTGGAGCCTGTCCTGGACTAGCTTTTGTAGACCAGGCTGGCCTCGAACTCACAGAAATCCACCTGCCTCTGCTTCCCGAATGCTGGGATTAAAGGTGTGTGCTATCACCTGGCTGGAAGTCATCTGCTTCCAGGGTAAGATGGAGGGGATGCAGTGGACAAATGCTTGGTTCCTCTACAGATGTTAGCATCACCCGCACGGTCGTGTCCTATTGACCTAACCGTGGTCCCTTGGATCTAAATAACAGGCTCAAGTTCTGTACAATTATGACTAGCTTGATGTTGGCCCGTGGCTTGCTGGGATTCCTCAGATCACAAAGAGTCGTAGAATCTTACTTTTCCACATGGTTGAATGGGATAGCCTTTTGGTTACTGCCCCTCTTCAAGTTTCCCTCCGTCTGAAACAATACTGATGGGCTAGAGATATAGCTCAGTGGTGGAGTGCCTTTTTATGAAGTATGAGATCGTGTGGGAGGCCTTGGTTCCTAGCACTGAAAATAAAAGCAATTAAATGAAAATTTAAAACTAAAACAGCCGTAAAGACCTCTGACACTCATGCGGGCCCCATTTTCTCCATCAGTTCCAAAACCTGAGCTGGTACTGGCAAAAAAGCTCTGTGTCACTGCGTCTGTGTTCTGGTTCCACAGAGGAAATAGAGGAAGAGGGTCTGGAAATTCGGGACGGCATGGGGACGGAGGGTGCTGCCTTTAGCATCCCACAACTTGACCCAGGTTGCCTCCTACCAAGTGAAGAATGTCTCCCCAGGACACAAGTGCCACTGGCTTTTAACTATAATATCAGGATAATTAAGCTTTTCTGTGAGCACAGTTTGCTGCTGATGCAGCTGCCTGGAGCCCCGGCATTTATTGAGCGCAAAGTAATAATTTATTGTGCTTTGTACGCTCAAAAGCCGTCTTCATTATCGGCCCGGGATGGAGCTGCCACAAGGGCAGGCGGGCCTCACCAGCTGCCTCACTGATGTGCATCTTCCCCGGTCATCCTCGGAGCCTTCAGGTACGAGGATAGGGTGGGGAAAGGTGGGGAGGGGGTTGTTCTCCTTAATGGAGAATCCGATTAGAACCTAACACCCTGGGAGGCTGCTAGCCCGGGAGAGAGTGGCAAGCTTGGCTGGGCGTGGGCAGTTTGGGAAGGCGGAGACTGTGTGCCACATTAGCAGGGCAGTCCTTTCTCCAGGTTTGGCGTGGCTCGGAAGCCTGTGCTCTTGCCGCTGGGTCTTCTGCGCCTTTGCTTGGGACTTTACGGTAAGCCGCTCCTCCCGCGCCCCCGCCCCCAGCCCCGCGCGGCGAACCCCGGCGCCGACGCCAGGCGCTGGCCGTGGTGCTGATTCTGTCAGGCGCTGGCGGCGGCGGCCCAGCTGCTCTCCCGGGGACCGACTCAGCCCCCCTGCCCACCCCTCTCCTAGTCCCTAGTCCCCCTGCCGCGGCCCCGACCCGGGGCGCGGCCGCAAGCAGCACCATGCACCCAGCAGTCCTGCTGCTCCTGCCCTCGCTGTTGGCGCTCCTGGCTCACGGTAAGGGACCCCGGCGTCCGGCCACAGGACGGGGGCGGGCGCGGACTCCCAGGGGTAGAAAAGCAGGGTCCGGCGCCTCGCTCAGCGCGTCTTGTTGTCCCTCCCAAACACCGCGTCCCGCCGACTGCGCTGTCCCCGGCGCCGACCCAGCCGGGCGGGGCGCGGGCTCCACCGGCGGGAAGCTGTCGCGGCTCCCGCCATTCGCTCCCGGCCGAGACCTCGCCTTTAATCATCTCCCCGGATCTAATGGGATTTCTCTGCTGCAATTCATCACGCCACCCCCTCCCCGCACACACTCGCTCACCCGTGCGCTACCTCGCTCCACTCCAGGCATCTAGGAGCGCCGGGGCGCGTGCCGGGGGTGGGGGGTGGATCGCGGATGCAGAGTCCGGACAGTCCAGCTGGCAGCCCGCCGTTCTGCCTCCCCTGCCGCTCTCCAAACTTCGCTCGACTTTGCCGCCAAGTCTGGGGCCACTCTCATTCTCACTGCAGAGGAACCGGGCCGGGTGGTGGCGGGACCTGAGATTGGGTCATCTCTCACCTCTCATCGCCTTGGCTCTGAAATGTCAGAATTGGAACCTAGAGCACAATTCTGGGGAGACATTGGGGGACCCTGGGGGCCCTCTGTCCTTCCCCTCGCTCTTCGCTGGGCTGCAGCAACTGGGGTCCTGGGACTGGCTGTCCTCCCCGAAATTATTTTATTGCACATACACATGCACACCCTCACATGCCCGGAGTGCTACCCCCCTCGGAGTCTGCCTTCCCACCGGGTCCTATCGACCCCAGAGCGGCAGACTAGTTGGCGGAGACCCAGCCCGGACTCCCAGCCCCGGACTCCGAGTCAAGTCCCAACTTCATTGGTCTCGGTCAAGAAAAGCTTGGCCTTGGAGTAGGCAGCAAGGGAGTTTGGAGGGAAGATGAATGAGAAGCAGAAAAGATGCTAATCTAATCTGAAGCAAGCGTTCTCAGAGTCTACAATTGCTCAGGTCCTTCTCGGCTTTTACTGGTCGCTTGGTGGGGTCCGCGAAACCGCACTTGGACTTGGGACTCCAAGTCCCTCGCCATCTGGTTATGGTTCGTAGCTTCTGCTGTGGAGGAGGGAGGAAGGGGAATTTCTAACCTTCGGGCTCCGTCTTCCTGGGCCAGAGATTGGAGGTCAGATCATCCCGACTATGGCTGGTTTGGGCTGGGATGGTACTAGGCAGCTGTTCTCCTGCCCTGGAGGCACTGGAGCCTGCCTGTCTTTGAACCTCGAGCTCTACCCACAAGCAGACCATGTCTTTGCCTAGCCCATCTGGCTGCCCACACTGGCTCCTCCTAGGGCTAGGAAAACTTGGGGTTGTATATTCACCTTGCTGGGAGAAGGGAGAATTTCACAAGCCCCAATCCAGGGATGAAAATGGATGAAGAGAAACCCATCTCCTGGGCGAACAATCTAAGGATATCTCTGAATTCAAGATCTGTATGGGATCTGGCCACATCCTGGCTACTTTCCTGGGGCACAGAGTCTGTGTCGGTTCTCTGGCAATGGAGTCCTTGTCTGAGGGTGTGAGTGTGGTCTGGAGTCTGCAGGTCCCAGGATGTCAGCACTTCAGGAGCTCTGAGTGTTGGGTGTTGAGCACCTAGTGTGAAGGTGTAGCCTCTGCCAGCCAGTTCCTTGCAGGTTGGAGAGAGAGAGAGAGAGAGAAAGAGAGAGAGAGAGAGAGAGAGAGAGAGAGAGAGAGAGAGAGAGAGACCAACCTGTGTATGCCTCACAGTCCAGCCTAGACTGGAGGTGTGGAGGAATTTACCCACTCCCCCAGCCAGTGTCCTTCTGGGATTCATTAGATTCTCCAGTGCTGGATTGTCTTTCTGTTGGGTTCCATAGGAAGAAAGAGATTTGGAAGCAGTGGTAAGCCTGGCAGGTGGGAGAGCCTGGACCCAGAGCTAGGTGGCCAGGATGTCCTTGCCTCTACGACATAAATGAAAGGTTACACATCAGAGTCTGAGCCCTCTCACGGGAAGCAGCTCACTTGGCTTTCTGGGGCTCCTGGAGACTTTTGTAAAAGAGAGATTTGGGGAGTAAAGGCTTTAGGCTGGAAGTCTTTCAGCCTGAGGATGTAGCCCTGTAGCCTGGGAGACCTCAGAGCTCTGCTCAAAAGAGGGACTCAGACCACACGACGCAGCCTGAACCTCCAACCTTCGGTAGTCCAGGGGAGGCAGACATCCTGAAAGCCAAGGAGATAGATGGGCAGTTCCCCCGCCCCATGGGCTCAATTCCCCATTTCTTTTGCAGCTCTTGGATTAATTGGTCCCAGGTATGACAGGCGTTAGACTATGGGACATCCTCCCAACCCACAGGGAGTGCCAGGGAGGTCTTGCCACAGTGGGGGGGGAGAAGACAGTTCGGCAGGAACCAGGCCTGCCTAGGCCTGCTGTGTCAGTTTAATGATTTTTAATGAGCAATTACCTTTAGTCATTCTCTTAATTTCTGAATATCAATAAAGTTAATTAAACTCTGCGTGTGTGAATGTGGCCTGGGGAGATTGTGAAGGTAAAAGCAGCCAAGACTAGGGTGGGATTAGGTCTCCAGGTATATAAGCTGCCTTCACAGTTATGTGACCTTGGACCCAGGGTTCTGTCTCTCTAAGCTCTCTGAGACTGCGGTAGAAAGATGGGGGGAACCAGAAATAGCAAACCTCAGTTGCTTATTCTTCCAGAAACTGGGGGATAATGTGTGGGAGAAAAAAACGGAAGGATTTGGTTTCCAGGATCCCCACTGATGCAAGGGCTAACAGCCTAGGACTGACTTAACCTAAAATGCTAATTGTTGCTTAGGGTGGAACTCGGGTTGGGACTGGCTTCTGACAGCAGATTGCTGAGTCTGGGGGCTGCTTCAGAAGCAATCCCGCTTCCTTCTCTAGCCTGGTACTTCAGGATGAGGGCTTTTGCTGGGGACAAAGGCCCATGGGAGATAGCTTAGATTCCACTCAGAGATCCGGAGGTGGACGTGGCAGGCAGGCAGGGAACCCCTGCTGGGTTTTTGAGGAGACCCGCCCTGAGAGGAAGAGAACTCTGAGCTGGCTTTTTGCCCCTCACGGACCTAAGTGAATCAAGCTTGGCAGGCCCTGGCGGCCATCCCAGCCTTCTCAGCAGGGTGGCAGCTTAAAATGCCTTGGGGATGCTGTGGGGCACTAATGGGGAGCAAGAAGACAATGGGACTGGGGCTTAATTAGAAACCGAGCTTCCATGCCCCTCCCCACACGTGTCTGCCTGTCGGAAAGGCTGCCTCCTTACCCTCTCTCTTACCCAGTCCTGGCCCTCCAGCCTCCTCCAGCCCTCCTCATCTCCACCTCTCCTAGCTCCAGTTAAGCTCAGGCTCTAGGTGGGGCTCAGCTTAGGACTCCTGTGTCCTACTTGGGCAGAGCTACCCAGGTTTATTATTCTACCCTCCAACCTCCCCAGAGAGAAAAGGAGCGGTAGCCAGGGGTAGCTTCAGTAAAGGAACCTCTCGGCCCAGATGGTGAAGAGCCCAGGCTGCCATGTCCTTGGCTTCACTAGACCTCCACTCTCTGGAGCCTTCGGTGTAAGGTTGCATGAAATTCATGCTTGCCAAGCCTGGTTTTTCACCTATGAGAGGCTAAGCTCTATAAATAAGAGTCACCTAGAAGAGGAGAAGCTGCCAGACCCAGTCCACAGCCAGGAGGTAGAAAGCAGGTACAAGGAGGTCTCTGAGGCCAGTTCCCACAGGAGCAACACCATACCAGAAAGATGACTAATAGAGCTGGGGCAAAGGAATCCCTGTATCCATTGGTCAGACCAGCCAAGTGCTCAACAGCTTCTGGGCTCCTCATGCTCCTTCTACCTGCTTTTGTTTCTGTATTTTCCTCCTCCTCGGCCAGCCTGGTTAGTCTACTTCAGGCTTCAAGCAGGGCTTGACTGGTACTTCGGTAATTGGCACGAGGTATCTGCTCTATGGTGTGTCTTCCAGCCTGGGTCAGAGGACTTGTCCGTATCCCCACTGTCTGTTTGCTGCCCCCATCTGGTCCCCAGACCGTTGGATCAGGAGCCTTTGCTGGTTGCTTGAAGCTCCTTCCAGTAGCAGCAACCCAGAAAGGAGACTAGTAAGTCTATCTTGGGCAGCTACTGAATTCCGACTTGGGAGAAGCTGAGGGGTCAGCTTCCTGGTTAGAATGGCGTGACAGGCCTCTGGCAGCTGGGACTGCATCATGAAGCTGAGTTTGCATAGCAAGCACACTATTTTTACATAGATTGTATGTTGGGCTCCCCCCCTTTCCTAACAGTTGGCCAATTATTCCGCCTGTAAATTACAGCCTTTACTTAGTTTTTTTCCTGCTACGAATTAAGCTGTCATGCCATCAGCCTTAGGTGGTTTGGTAGGCGGGGCCTGATGGCCATTCTTAATGCAGTAAAGCTTTTTCTCAGTCCATCCCTTAGTGCCACCGCCGCTTAAGTCCCCAGTGGCTCGGGGCCTAGCACGGGGCACACAGTAAATGCATGTTAAGAAATTTGTAGGAATTGCACGGTTAGAAATCAGCACAGAAATCACAGCAGGGCCTGGCCTTTCAAAGCCCCTCCGGCCATTGCTATTCATATCTGGCTGAGAGGGAAGCCTTATATGAACTGAAGGACAGGGGCTCCTGAGTGCACTCACCCAGCCAGGCTTCCGAAACCATCACATAGGAACTCTGAGATCAGATATGCCCTTGGATGGAATAGTCTAAGGATAATCTAGATAGCAATGCGGGTCCATGAAGCTTTCTCAGCTCCTATCAGGTGTTGGGGTACAGCCCTCCAAGCACTCAGCACATCATTTCTTTGCTCACTGCACAAACATGGTTCGTGCAAGGTGTGAGGACTGGCCCAGAGAACAGCCTCACCCACAGGAGCCCAGGCTTCGGTGATCAAGCCTTTTCCACTCCTCTTCGATTTAATGTTCACAGTGAGAGGTTGGGAACGAACAAGTCACTTACCCTGGGCTGCCTAGCTAGTAAACAGGAAGGACACCCCAAAATTCCTGCCCATTTTTCAAGGTCTTGCTTCAGCCGGGACCGTCTCCTCTAGCCTAGGGAAGAGTGGTAATATAGGGAAATAGGAACCCGGAATGCCACGATTCAAATAATATAAACAACAACAATAACAGCAAATGTTTATTAGGACCGACTACATGCTAGGTTCCCCGTGTGCTTTATAGACATCCGCTCATTGCCTTTCCTATCATTTCCATGAAATAGAAGCTATTCCTTGCCTTTCATAGACCAAGTTCAAGCTCATATTGTCTGACAGACTCGAGACATAAATAGTCCATAACTTTCTTCTAGCACACTTCTGGCCTTGACAGTTGCTTTCCTGGTGATGTCTATTCCAAGTCTTTATCGTATAGCAGGTTACAGACATTTTATCATCCTATTCTTAATGCAAAGGACTGAAATATCTTGGCCCAAATGTCTGTAGTAACTCCTGTCCTTTGGGGACCTTGGCAAATCAGAGGAATGGTCCCGCTTGTCTTGGCTTCTTGGGTTATCACACCCCCTCAGCCTTTATTGAGGCCCATTCCCCAGATGGAAGGCTGAAGTCTTCCTCAGCTTCTTTCCAACTACCTACCTGTCGTCCAGCCGCCAGCTCTTCCGGGGAGAAGATCGATGCTGCAGCTGCAGGCAGAGTGTTGTTGGCCATTGATTGTTGAGATTTCTCGGAGGGCTTGGGAGCAAACAAACCTGCCACGTCTCCAACAACAATCCCAGGCTCTTGCTGCAGAGCCTGCACGCAGCCTTGCTGGCAGGGCATCTGGCAGGAAGAGAAGGGGTGAGGTGGGAGGTCCTGGCTGAGACCAGCCAGGAACCAGGGGCTCTGCCAGGAGATGAGCAGGGACTGAGTAAGCATGGGAAGGAGGGGAGGAGATGCAGTGAGGATGCTGGGTAAAGCATCCTCACCCTACCACCATACAGGACTTAACTGGTCCTGCCTTTACAGACTGTCCTTCTGTCTGTTTCCATTCTCCCACCTCCCCTTTCCTGATCACTCAGAAAAGACTACTCAACACGAACTAAGCTGTCCACTTGCCCATCCTTCTATTCTCCATTCAGCAACCCCTCTATACAGCACCTATTAAAACTTAGACTGTAAGACAAACCCTGACCTTAGTTTAGGGACAAGCTACAGCCTTAATAAATAAGATCAGCTCTTGCTACCTCTCTAGCTAGACCAGAGACTTCTGTTTTTTTTTTTCTTCCTCTGATATTAATTGAACGAGTTAGATATGACAAATGGCACCTACAGGATCCAACTACCCTGGACTCCAGAAGGACAGATGACTCCTGGCCAGGAATCCTTCTGTACCTCGCTTTCTCACTTGTGGCAGGAAATTACTATCTCATTCTGTGAAGGGCCAGAAAGTCTCTGGGGTCCTCAGGCCAGGCCATGAGGGAAGTCCTTCATCAAAACTTTCCCATCTCTGCTGGGTCTGGGTGTCCCTGTAATTTTCAACAGGCTTACATGGTACAGGGGCCCACCTGCTTGTCACCAGACCAAATACATTGCATATAATCCAAGTTGTGGTTCTCCACCCCCAAAGTGCATGCCCCAGGGGTTAACCAGAATTGTCATCCCTGGTAGTAACCTAATCATGTCCTTAGGAGGCCCCTTTCGCCCCTTTTCTCCCCTACCCAAAGGCTCTTCTCTTTATAATCAAGCCCCTCCCTCCCATCAGGCGGAGAGGGCAAAATTTAGAAAGCCCCCAGACCACCGAGCACCCCTACATCTTCCCTATACGCTGTTTTCTTCCTGCTCACCCCATTCTCAGACCAGACTCAGCTACACTGTCCCCGCTCAGCTTCTTCCTGCTCCCTCCTCCCTCTCAGCTCTGATCACCAGCCTCTTTGTCCCTCAAGCAGCCACCTGCTGAGCGGCTGGCCAGGGTCCCACAAGCCAGCAGGTGCCTAGGGAGTCCCCAGTGCCTGGGGAGCGGGAGAAACAGTCAGTGTGGAGAGTCACACTGTAGCTCAGGAAAAATTCCAACCACACAGAGCTAATCAGAGAGTTAGGGCCCAGGTTTAAACCTTGGGCTGGCTCTGGGTGTCTAGGTGACCTTGGGTAAATCAAGTCATCTCCCTGTGCCAACGGGAATTCATGGCACCAGATTCTGTCCGGCCTCTTTTGTAGACAGCATAGAATCAAAGGAAATCAGAGAGGGTAGGGACTGAGAAGCAACTAGAATCCCTCTTTGAGGAGGCTGTCCTCCAATAGCCAGAGAGATACAGGGCACCAACACAGGGGCCTCTTTGCCAGGCAGTCACTGGACAGGCTGGACCTGATGACCCAGGAAGCTGGGGTCAGGGCTGGGCTATTGGTCACAGGTGAGCATTAGCCGAACAAGGTCTTCCAGCAAGATAAGATTAAGGCAGAAGGACAGAGCCTGGGTTCGTGGACCTTTTAAGGGTCTTCACCTGGCACACTGCTCTGCCGAAGTTGTCGTCGACATTATTTATATCCAGCCAGGAGATGTGCTGGTGATTGGAAACATCTGGTCCGACAGCTGGCGGTCCCCCTCCTGTCGAGACACCCTATTTTATGGCTGGCTAAAGAAACAGGAGGAAAGTCACATTTTGAGGATAAAAGACCCCCTGCTATCTCCATGCGGAAGTGTGAAGGAGGTGTCCAGTGAGCCATGGCATGGCACGTTTATTCCCCCAGACTTCCTTCTCCTCGCTCCTGTGCTGCCCACTCAGCCCCCGACTTGTGGCAGAGCCCTGTTCTATCCTACTATCCAGTTACCTTTCTCAATCCCCTTCCGCCTACAGCCCGGACTATGACAGCCTGTTACTCAGGTCAAGGTGGTGCTTCTGAGGCTCCAACCACCCGCTGGCCCCAAGTCTGAGTCCTGCTGTACCTGTAACCTCACACTGACTCTGGCACTCCCTTGGCCTTCCCTGCCTGGAACTTCAAGCAACAGAAACAGGAAGAGAAAGGGAGAAAGTTTAACTCTCTTAATTAGAGGTGTCCATCCACCCAGCTCAGCAGAGTCCTTGGAGGTCAAAAACGAGGTTGGGTGGGGAAAGAGAATGGGGGTGAGGGGTGAGCTTCTCCTGGGTGTCCTTCTGTCTCTACATCCTAGGGCAGGGGCCTATGGACTATGTAGATCTCACCTCAGCTTGGGCTGCTGTCTCCCACCTCCTATAGGCCTACTCCATTCTCTTTCTCCCCAATCTTGGGCTCCACTGACCCCCTCAATGAAACTTGAGGAGATGCCTTTATTTTTAGCAACCCTGCGCCTCCCTCCTCCCCTGCTGAAGATTCCTGTGGAAGTGGAGGGACAGGGCAAGCCTGGGGAGTCTCATAGACTGTGGTTCGCACAAGCTGAGCCCCTTCCCTCAGTCCCACAAAATCACAGTGGCCATGTCTCCCCACCACACTGTCTCACTGGGTGACCAAGTCCACAGATGGAGGGTGGCAAGCGGCAACTGCTGGAAGAAGGTCCTAGGCTACTCTTTGCTCCTCATTCCCACCTCTCCAAGTCCCCAAAGACAGGGCTTAACTCTCCCTTCCCAATGACTCTCCCCTAGGTCTTCTGGAAGCAAGGTAGAGTTCCTGACCTTCCCCACAGAAGCTGGGAAAGATGGAGAGGGGGGCTGAAGGGTCAAGCAAGAAGCAGAGAGAAGGCAGGCATGCCCGATGAAGCTACGCATCCTGCAGCCTCTGATATGGTCCTTGAACTTCCTAGAGGGGTGTCAGGCCCAAGCTAAGGTTCAATTCTACCCAAAGGCCACTATCAAATCATTATCTCCAGACCCAGCAGGAACAAGAACTCACCCCCATGGCTACTCCCACTGGCCCTGGAAACTGGTCTCAACTTGGAGAGCACAGAGCAGTTCCAGGAGCTGAACCAATGGACCAAAAAGGGAGGCAGCCCTGGTTCCTTCAGAGGAGGCCCACCTCTGGGCATAGCCTGTCTTTGCACTCAAAGGCTCTTGTCTCTACATCTGTCCATCTGTCTTGATCTCAGACCCCTAGGCCTGCCTTCCAGATTCACCACCTGTCACAGGTAGGCCCTCTGTCTGGGCTTCCTCACCTGTAGGATGGGAGGATGTCACCAGATAGTGCAAGTGGGCAGTGATCCAAGCCAGAGCGTAGCAGGTGCTCAGACACTGTAGGGCTCTCCGGGTCCTCCAGTCCCACCCGAGCCACAGGCCCACACACATACACACGTGCACCCACTCACATATACTCATGCTTTGGCATTTGCACATACACATGTATGCTCATATGTGCACATACGTAACATGCACACACAGACACTCTCACAGATGGGCACACATAGTCTAACTCTCCAATGCTCAGCAAACAGTGACCAAGAGACAGATATAAGTCAATGGACCCCAGAGCACACAGAAGGAAAGTGGCCAGTAACAGTATAATCATCTACTCTGCCCACCATCTCTATCAGTTCCTAGAGTTGGGCACCAATAGCAGAAAAGTTGTAACTGCCCCTCCCACCTAAAGATGTCTTAAGAAATCAAGAAGCAAGTGCCGAGGGGAAAAAAAAAAAAAAAAACCAACACAGGCCTAGAGAGAGTAAGTCAAGCCCAAAGCCACTTAGCCCATCGGCAGTAGAAGCACAGCTCATTGGTGTCAGGGCTCTGATAAGGTCTCCACAGACACCCTAGTGACCTTCAGACAAAGTAGTAGCTGGAACCCAACTCAGCGTTAAGAACCAGGGTATTCTGGGGTACTGAGCACAGGACCCTTTCTTCCTCGATTGCATTTTTCTGAATCGGTATCCTCCCAGATGCAGCAGACAGAAAGCATCAGGGAACAAAGATGACAAAGTTAGGGAGGTGAGTAGCCTTCATGCACAAAATAAGTCCTTTCTTGGAGCCAAAGCTCAGGAACTCTTGGGAGTATAACCACTAATGATCCTTCCCGAAGGTGGGCAAAAGTGCTAGGACTGGCCTCAGAGGAGGTGGCTTTTGAACACTGGGGTAGGGGTTAGGAGGAGCAGCCCAGGATGGTAGCTGCTCTCCAGTCCTGTTTGTCACCTTGTGGCTCTGCCTTGCTGGGTTTGTGGCCATAAGGGACTGTCCTTGGTTAGTGTCTGGAACTGGGGAGAGGGCAGAAGATGGAGGGGATGACTGTTCCTTTCTTGATCATCCCTGGTTCCTGGCTTTGTCACTGGACTGACTGAAATGGTCCAACTACTAGCTCCAGGGAGAACGCAGTTGCTACCTCTGCAGACTTCCTGTCCTGGCTGGTATTTCCAAGGTTTGCCATTCAGAGAAATACGGTCTTTGCTGCTGACGGTTTGGTAATGACTGGGCTGGCTCTGGAGGAGCTGTGACTTTAGCACTCAGCTTAGGCCATGCTCTTTTTCCCCTCTGCTCTAGCTCTCTGCCTTGGGACCAGCAGATAACGCCCCTGCCTCCTAAGATCCTAAGCAGAAGGGGCTTAGGGTAGCAGATGGACAGAGGATCCGATAGCTAGATATTGCACCCTGAGGAAAGAAAGCCTCAGTGCCTACCTGGACCCTTTGTTTCCTACAGCGCAGGCAGGAGAGGAATAGTAAATTAGACTAGCAAGGGTAACAAGACCGGGTTCCTTCCATTGCGTCCATCCTGTCTCAAGGGCAGGGGCCAATTCTACAGTCCCTCCTTCTCAGGGCAGTGCTCTAAGGCCTGGCCTCAGGAGTCACTAGTGCACAGGCAGGGCTTCCCAGGCCCTCAGGTCCCCAGGGCCAGCAGGCAGACAGGAGGGGAGAACACAAGGCCGCAGGGGAAGGTGTACGACGCAGCAGGTGACGCTGTAGCAGAGGCCTCATTAATCACCTCTCCAGCCCCCAGCTCTGCAGTGGCGAGACCATATTAGATTTTAAATTGGAAAGCAGAAAACGTGGCAGTTAGCAGGGAGCTCCTTCCACCCTGGGCCCCTGATCACAGCCTCACAGGAGGGATGGGACAGTGAGGTGAAAAGGGCTAGCCTGCCTGCAGCCCAGAGCAGGGCTCCCTCCCTCTCCCTGCTTCCTCAGAGTCTGGGAGCTGTCAAGACAAACAGCTCTGGGGAAGGTCAAGCTAGGGTCCAAATAGGGGACAAGGAAAATAATGGGCCCCAGCAGTCTTTGTGGGGAACAGTGTGTCCTTCTGCTGAGACTAGGGTCTTTCTGGACTTATGGTTCTAGGCTGTGATAGTCATAAGCAAGGACAAATGGTAATGACTAGTGGCCCAAGCTTGTATTTGGACTCACACACACAAACATGAACACAGAGACACACATACACACACAGAGACACACACATACACACAGATACATTCACACAGACATTGAGACACACACAGATACGTACATACATACACACATTGAGACACACAGATACATATATATATACACAAAGAGACACAGATACACATATACACATATTGAGACACACACAGATACATACATACACACAGAGAGACACAGACACACAGATACATACATACATGCACACATTGAAACACACACAGAGATACACACACAGACACACATATACATATGCACAGATATATGTATACACACACACTCAGATATATACACACAGATACATATATTGAGACACACATAGAGATACTTATAAATATACAGAGAGACAGAAACAGACACACAGATACACACAGATACATACATACACACACATTGACACATACACATAGATCCAGATACACACAGGCACTTACATACACACACATTGAGACACACATACAGATACATACACACAGACATAGGCAGACATGCAGACACATACATATACACAGATATATACACACACACATTGAGACACACACATTGAGACACACACAGGTACATACAGACACAGACACACATATACACACAGCAAAGCAATGACCAGCTCAGTAGCAGCACTGGTCCCAGGCTGTGAAACAGACAGATCCCGATGGCCATTTCCCCTTCAGCAGAACTAGGATGGTCCATATTCCTTCTCAGCCTCAAATTCTTCACATGAAAAATGTAAAGTACCAATTCCAAGCACAGAGAGAGCAGAGCAGTTCTGAAGGGGAGATGGCTCTTGTGGAGGTTTGTGACTGGGTCACAGTGATTTTAGATAAAGACGAGTGCCCTGCAGCTGGGCAGCTGCTCCAGGACTACCTCCGGGGTGCTCTGCCCTCTGCTGCTGACTGGGCAGTGAGGGAAAGGAAGAGAGAGCAGAAGGGGTGATTCCATGAAACACACACATGACTGGGGCCACCTCAGATGGGGGATCCCAGGAGGCCAATGTTCTTCCCATAAAGTCAAATTCTCTTAAACCACCTCTGCTCCTGCCCTCAAAAATGCCCAGCGAGCACCCAACAACCTGGATGGAAAAGATAGTTCAGTGGCTAAAAGCACTTGCTGCTTTTACAGAGGACTCAGGTTCATATCCCAACACCCACATGGTAGCTTATAACCATCTATAACTCCAGTCACAGGGGATTTGACGCTCTCTTCTGGACTCTGAGAACACTAGGCAGGCAGGTGGTGCATATACATGCATGCAGACAAAACACTCATATGCATAAAATAAGATAAATAAATCTTTTTTTTTTTTTTTTTTTTTTTTTTTTTTTTTCAGTCAGTTTTTTTTTT
>NW_026068174.1:5106749-5117601 GCF_014885135.2 Alexandromys fortis | reverse complement strand
TTTAAGGTTTATTTATCTATTATGTATATAGTGACACATCTCACTATAGATGGCTGTGAGCCACCATATGGTTGCTGGGAATTGAACTCAGGACCTCTGGAAGAGCAGTCAGTGCCTTTGAGCCATCCCTCCAGCTTCCTGTATCCTCTCTCATCTTACTCTCTCAGGATCTCACCTCAGGTTCTTCCCTCCTGAGAGGGTTGGAAGGCCAGGCTATGGACCCTCTATTTTTTTTTTTTCATTGCATGTAGTAGTCACTAACATGAAATTAAGTTAAAATGTACTACCTCATCCTAGCCATGTTTAGAATGCTCCACAGCCTCATGTGACTATGTCTAACTTTTGTTTTTAACCTTTTGCAATGCTAGGGCTCAAAGCCAGACCCTTGTGCATGCTTGGGAAGCATTTTATTTCTAAGTTACAGTCCTGCTCCCTGACCATCATACTGACCACACAGATGTAAAACATTTCCACAGGTCCTGGAGAGATGAGATGGCTCAGCACTTGACCCCAGTTAGGTTTCCATCCACATGGCAGCTAACCATCTCCTATTATTCCAGTTCCAGGGAGATCTGATGCCCTCTTCTGTCTCCTGTGAGCATTGCACACATGTGGTACACATATAAGCCGGCAAACACAGATATACACAAAATATAATTTTTTTTAAATTCTTTAAAACAAGGGCTGGAGAGATGGTTCAGTGCTTAAGAGTACTGGCTACTCCTCCTGAGGACCCAGGTTTGATTCCCAGCACCCACATGGTGGCTCACAAGCATCTATAATTCCAGTTCTAGGACATCTGATGCCCTCCTCTGACCTCTGCAGGCAGCAGCTACACATGGGGCACATACATGCAGGAAAAACACACACACACGTAAAATAAAAACAAAATTTTTCTTTAAAAAATCTTTAAAACATCTTTATTGTTGCAAATTTTTTTTATTGTAAAACATACTGCTTGAGGGCTAGACAACCCATGTCCAAACTGCAAACCCAGGAGCTGTGCTTTCCTTGTTCTGTCCCAGAACAAGGGGTGACAGACGATGGGGTGACAAAGCTCCTATCTGATAGAACTATGTGACGCTCAGTGAGCTGACTCTGTAAAACACTTGAGATGTCCTTCGTGGTTCACGGTGTTCTGGTGTGTGTGAACAGACAGCACCTCTACACCCTTCTCCCTTTGATTAATGGGATACAGAGGCTTGGATTGGAGAAGTGGCTTGGACGGCAAGCAGCACCAGGTCTCATCTGTCAGGGGCCACCTGGTGAGGTGGCCTGACTCCTGGTTTGTGTCACTATCTTCAACCCTGCTCCCTCCACTGGCATTACGACTTAACTTAAAGATATTAAAGGTTTTGGGGGTGGTGGCTGCTCCTAGTCTCTAGGAGGTAACAAATGTTCTCTGGAGGAACGACCAGGGGTGGTAGACACTGGAGGGCTCCCTCTTTGGAGCAGCTGGGACAGGTGCCTTCCTGGTCACAACACTAATCTGGCCCCGCCCCTGGTTTGCTGTGGAAAACCTTCACTGTTTCCTCCTGGGCAAATGAAGGAGGGTGAGATGCTCACAGAGGTGACAAGGACTCAAGTTCTGAGAACCAGCCACTTCTTCACCCAGAATCTATCTGAAAGGAGGCATCCCTGCTCACGTTTGAAGTCTGTACGTCATTAGACCCACAGGGACTGAGCAGAAAAGAGGACGGTGACAAAGAGCCATGGGAAAGTTAGTGGTAGGCGAAGAATGCGGTAGACACATGCCGATGGGGGTCTGATAGCTCCTGCTAGCAATTGCCAAAGCTTCTCCCTGCTGGACTCACCCCTGACCACCCATGCTGGTCAGGAGCCAGGCTTTGGGGAGCAGGGTGAGTCGTGATTGCATAGACAAGCAGACCCGGGCTTAGGAACGGTGCTCTGAAACTACCCTTCACCAAGCCCAGGACCAGGACAGTTATTTGTGGACAGAGTTCTATGGGAAGAAAGATGCCTGGTGCTGTATCCTTGCCACAGTGCAAATGATTCCTGTGGTCAGTACCCATCAAGAAGTGCCCAGGAGATCAGAGGACAGATGGGCAGGGATGGCCATCCACAGCGGGGACAGGAATTGGACCTAGAAGGATGGGGAGGTTGTGAAGAGATAAATGGGTAGAGAAAGCACAGCAATAGGATGGTTGGGCTGAGCAAATTTTGTATAACAGAAGGTACCTCTTCAAACAATGAAAATCTCTTCCCACCTTGAAGTACTTCCCCTCCAGGACACCACCAAGCCTCCCCATCACCACAAGCTGCAGGATTCCCCACATGGATGTCCTAGGATAACAGCACCCAGACTGGATATAAGAAAGTAGCTGACAGAGCTAGGCAGGCTGTGGGTTCTCATCCTCGGTTTCTGTGCCATCAGGAATGAAATACTTAACCACTCTGGTTTCCCAGCATGTCCATCTCTTGGGATAATAGACTGAGGAGGTAGAGCGTGCTGAGAGCACAGTCCTCTTATAGCAGGCCCTGAGGTGGGCAGGGGTGACAGCTGTTACCAGTCCCAGCTGTTGGCCTAGACCACAGCAGGAAGTGTGTGTCCATTCTGGCTCTTGAATAGCTTTTAGAAATAGCTTGGAGGGGCTGGGCAGTGGTGGCACACGCCTTTAATCCTAGCACTTGGGAGGCAGAGGTAGGCAGATCTCTGTGAGTTCGAGGCCATCCTGGGCTACAGACTGAGTTCCAGGACAGCTGGGACTGTTATACAGCGAAACCCTGTCTCAGAAAAATAAAAAAAGAAAGAAAGGAAGGAAGGAAGGAAGGAAGGAAGGAAGGAAGGAAGGAAGGAAAAGAGAAAAGAGAAAAAAGAGAAAAGAAATAGCTTGGGGAAGTCATATCCCAAATCTGGGCCTCAGTCTCCCCATATATAATGTGAAGGTTATATTGTCTTTCCTGCCAGTATGAGCAGACACACAGCCCTGAACCTATTCAAAGGCTGGATACTGTGGGGGAGCATGGTTACATGGGTAAGGAATTAGAAGTTTCTAGAACTGGACTTCAGGGCCCTTTGGCTCTGCCAACTTCTACCTGGTCTGCACAGAGGCAGAGCTGGGCCACTACTGTCAGCGTGGTGATCACACTCAGGCCTAGAGACACCCAGGCACTCTTGACACACAGGGCCCCTTCCCTCTCTTAGGCTCCGGGATAATAGGGGTCTGCAGGGCCAGGCCCTCACTAATCCCCTATTAAAACTTGAAAGGGGCCAGGAAACCTCCAGAATAAACTCATTAATTTTTATGGGATAATAAATGGATCCCATTAAATTCTCATTCTTTCGATGCTGGACCAGCTTAACCTTTTAGAACTCAGAGGAGTGGACTCCCTGCCCACTGCATCCCCCAGGCTCTCCTGGACCCCCATGTTGTCAAACTCTTTCTTCCAAGCTGAGAATTGGTTCTACCCTATGGTGGGAGAATTCATCTGAACACATCAGAACCACAGGGCCGCTCTGCATATTGCACGGAAGCATTCTAGGCCTTCTGTCTCTGAGACATTAGCCCCAGTCATGGCTGGGGCTGCCCCTTACTGGGCTTTGAAATGTCAGGCAGCCCCACACTTGTAGAAGCTGGGGGCTGGGGATAGCAGGTGGAAGCGGTGTCTTTAGAGAGGTCCCTACCAGAGCTCTGTTCTTCCCTTCCCAGACAGGGAGACAGTATGCGTGCTAGTGAGGATGGCTTTTGAATTAGAACCCAAGGCTTCCTGGCTGTGTGGTCCAGAAAGATCTGCAGATGCGGAGGTGCTGAGGGGAGTCCTGAGTTTGCACACATACTCTGCAGGAAGAGAGACAAAGGTATAACACCTCCGGCTTTACTGCTCACCAGCCTTGTGGCCCTAGGCCTCAGTTTATCTATCTGTGAGACAGGCCATAAGACTTACCTAGCAGAAGGTAGAAAGGGCTCCAGTCTTCCATCCTGATCCAAACCTGCCAGGTATGGTACACAAGAGCCTCATCTGTACCCCCACCCCTCTGGGCTCTACTGGGGAAAACAGGGAAACCACTGGGCTGGGGCTGAGGGGTCAGACTACTATTCCTTAAGAGGGGCCACAAGAGGGGGGAGGCACAGGGGCCAGGAGGCGGAGCGGGAGAGAATCCTCTGGGGAGGCCTCCTGAATGGCTCATTAGTGCCAATGAAAGCCTTTTTTCATTTCGTCTAAATACTTTAAACAGGGCTCCCTCCGATGTCTATTTGCATAGCTTAAGAGCTAATGCAGGGGGAGGGCCCAGGCTGCAGCGCCCAGGGCTGGGGGTTGCTGGGTCGTTCTAGAGGGCCTCCAGCCCTCCTGTAGAGGACTGCCCCAGCCAGTGGAGGGTGTTTCCCAGATCCAGACCTTAGAGGGGGCAGCCCCAGCCCTCCTGTAGAGACTACCCCAGCCCTCCCTCCTGTAGAGACTGCCCCAGCCCTCCCTCCTGTAGAGACTGCCCCAGCCCTCCCTCCTGTAGAGACTGCCCCAGCCCTCCTGTAGAGGACTGCCCCAGCCAGTGGAGGGTGTTTCCCAGATCCAGACCTTAGGGGGCAGCCCCAGCTCAAAGGAGCTCTGCAAGGGGAGCAGCAGGAATTCTTCCTTGTGTCCAGATACTTGGTGAACTGAGCAGTTTATCTGGTTGTACCCCCAATTTTGTCCCCAGGGATGAGCAAGGCCTCGAGGTGACTGCCCTCTTCGAGGCTGATGCCAAACTATGCTTGTTTTGTGGATGGCATGTCCCACAGTCATACACTTTTGTCACCCAACAGATTGTGGTTTCACAGAGAGGAGACACCTCACCTTTAGCTAAATCCTTCCTATCCTAGCGGACTGGACTGACTGCCTTTCCCGTCGCCTCTGTCTCCGTCTCCAGGACGTCCAGAGGAGGGTAGCTTTCTGTTTCTTTTCGTCTTTTTTTTTTTTTTTTTAAGATGTCTCACTATGTAGCCCCTGGCTGGTCTGGAACTTGCTATGTAGACCAGGCTGGCCTCAAAAATCACATGTGATTTGCCTGCCTCTGCCCGCCAAGCGCTGAGATTAAAGACCTATGAAAGTCTGCCCATAGGCAGAACCAACTTCGATGTGGCAGAGCTGATACTGTGTGCTGTATGCTGTGCTCTGGCCCTGTTGATTCATGCTGGGCTCCAGGCTTGATGTGTTTTGGGAACGGAGTATGGGCTCTCCATTCTAGACACCTTCCCAAGGGCCAGGATCAATTCCAACCTGCAGAGACTTTGAAGGGATCCCTTTCTCTCCTTTCACTTGTGGCTTCTTCAAATGACTAGAGTGTTCACTGCTGGTAGCTTCATTCCTCCCTGCTTGCAAGTCAGCATGGTCTGGAATGACATGGGAGGGGAGGTGGAGGCATCCCTGTTGCTCTTCCTTTCCAATTCTTGCACAGCCATTTTGAAAGCTGTAGAGATCAGGGTTATTCCCCTAGCCTTCTCAGAGCCGACACAATTCTGTATGAACTGAAAGTGGAACCAGCATCCGCTGACTTTTTCTTGGCAGTTAAGGATGTAGGGAGCCTAGTGGGCCACAGGCAGAATGTGCGTCATCCCTTCAGTGATGTGGCTAAATGAGTCAACATAATCAATAGTGAGCTGCGTAGTCAGAGGCTGACTCTTAGCTCCAGCACCGGGCAAGTCTCTGCCTTGCCCAGCTGTATGTAGGCTTTAAGTAACACATGAGGAAGATTCCTCTGTGGCCAAGTTGCTGTGTCAATTAAGTAATGCAAGCTTGCTGGGGATGCTGTCACTTGCCTATAACCCTGGAAGGTAGAGAGACTATCAAGAGGCTTTTCCTGAGCTGAAGGCCACCTTTGACTGTGTGGCAAGGACAAGTTCAACCTGAGCTGCGTGAAACTCTGTCTTGAGCAAATAAATAACAACAAAACCAGAACAACAAACAACAACAACAAAACAATAAACAAAAACCCTAGCCCTTGAAAGACTTAGGCAGGAAGACTGAAAGCTTAAAGTCATCTTGTGCTAGACAGCAAACTTTCATAATAACAACAGTAATAGTAAATACTAATACAGGTCTTGTAGGAGACTGACTTAGCAGTCTGCACCCTTAGCTCCTCCTTTTGCCCAAGTCAGTCCCTGAACACTGAATTCAGCCAGGCATAGAGAAGCTCGTGACCTCCTCACCACTCCAGTAACATGTCACAGACCCTCAGGCCTCCAACAGTCAACCAGGGTATCTCGATAAGCCTCCTGCAGAAATGGTTTATCTCCCAGAGATTATCGTACCCTCGCTGACAGTGGGTGGCTCCCGCAGGGAACAAGTGGCAGCCGATTTGGGAATCAATTTGCTCGTTTGATATGCTATCTCGATCTCATTTAACCAAGTGCTCCGGTCCCCCTAGATAACACAATCAGCTCAATCGACAGTGACGGGAGGTGCCCATTAGCTCCACTCCATTGCCCAGCACCCACCTGACTGCTGGCAGGAGAGCTATGCCAGCTATGGTCACTTCCTGAGGCAGAGGCTCCGGGTGTGCTCTCTCTCTCTCTTCCAAGATGCCCACAGGTGCCCACTCTGAGAGCCACAGGACATGCTTCTTGATAGGCACCCCTGGAAAATGGACCTGAAACATCTAGAGAGTTCCAGGGGTTCCAGCCTGTGTGTGTCATGTTAAGAACAGCCACTGCTTACCTAGCAAAGGCAGAACAACATCTGGGTTGTGGGAAGAGAAAGTAGCCTTGTCCTGGCATGTCACAGACACGAGCTCAATACCTCCCCTCCACGTCACTGGTTTAGATGAAAGACACCCAGCACTGCCGGACCATCTGCTCTGGGGGACATGAGCCTGGCTGGGTATCTAGTTTGGACACTGTGATATCGGTGCTTGGCAAAAATGCCAGGACACAGATGGGCTACTTTAGTGGGCATCGCAGTATAGCAATTGGTCCAGGTTTCTCAAAGCTTTGGATGGCCTGGGTCCCGTGACCCAGAAGAATAGAGAACCTTCCAAACTGAAGCCTGCCTTTCCCACCCCAATTTTCTCCCTCCTCCCCTTTGTCTGCCACATCAGAGCTGCGATGGTCTCCTGAACAGAATGCAGCCCATCTGCCACTTCTTCAAGCCTGCCAATCCACGGGGTGGGCGCGAGCCTGTGGATTGGCAGCCCCACCAGCAGACGGATAGAGGAACCTACCTCCTCGCAAGCTCGGCTGTCTCACCCCAGTTGTGCTTCCTTTCCAGACTCTCGAGGCAGCCATTTTGAGGGTTATGGAGATTGGAAATGCCACTCCTGCTTGCCCCCCAAGACTCCCCAGAGCCAACAAAATTCTTTATGAACTGAGCATAGAACCAGAACCCACTGACCTTTCCTTGGCCATTAAGGATCTAGAGAGTCTAGTGGGCCACACGCAGAATGTGCGTCATCTCTTCAGTGATGTGGCTAAATGAGTCAACATAATCAATAGCAGAGCAATCTATCCTACTGACCAGGGATAAGAAATAAGTTTCATTTTCTGTAGCCTGATGGGTTGGCAAGGGCTGCTTGGATAACGGTTGAGAAGGATTCTGTAGTCTCATGTGGTCTTAGCAAGAAATTGTCAAAATTGATCAGGGACATATGCCATGAATGGAGAGGTGGCATTCCATTCTATCTCTGTGTAAAACCCTGCCTAGTCTCCTAAGAAAGATAAAAGAAGTGGGCGTGATAATGCGTGGGTGTGTGCCTATTATCCCAGCGCTCGGGTGTTAGAGGACTCTGAGGTTCAGGACAGTCTATGGAATGAGACTGTGTCTCGAAATAAAAGAAAGGCAGAATTCAATGAGACATATAAGTGGGGAAAGGAAACAGCATTTTCTCAACCAGCTCCACTCCATAGAGAAGAAAAGCAGCCTTCGAGAATGTGGGTGCCTTATCCAGACCACATAGCCCTAGAAGAAATGAACCTGAGGTCTGAAGTCCTGTCTGCTCCAGAACATGGGCCTCCTCATTGATAACTAACATCACTGCTCTGGAAGGATCAGGAAAGTGTATAGGGCTTGGTGGCACATGTCTTTCATCCCAGCACTCCGGAGGCAGAGGCAGGTGGATCCCTGTGAGTAAGAGGCCAGCCTTACAAGCAAGTTTCAGGACAGCCAGGGCAACATAGAGAAACCCTGTTTAAAACTAATCATAATAGGGGGCTGGAGAGATGGCTCAGACGTTAAGAGCATTGCCTGCTCTTCCAAAGGTCCTGAGTTCAATTCCCAGCAACCACATGGTGGCTCACAACCATCTGTAATGAGGTCTGGTGCCCTCTTCTGGCCAGCAGGCATACACACAGACAGAACATTGTATACATAATAAATAAATATTTAAAAAAAAACTAATCATAATAAACCAGGAAAGGGGAGGAGAGAGATTGTTTTCTGAGAAGTTAGAGAACTGGAATTTCATAGGGACCAAGCAAAGAAGTCAAGCGGGAGAAAATCTAAAATACAATTCCAAATACATGACACATTTCCTGAAACTAATGACCAGCAGTTTCACTGGGAACAGGACATGAATTTGAATGTCTTGTCATTTCAGCCAGAAAAGTCACTGTTGTGAGGGACATCACTCTTGTTAAAGTTCTCTCTCATTTTATAGGTTATATGACTCTGAATGAAACACTTCCTTCTTATTTTCTTTCTTTCTTACTTTTTTTCAAGATAGGGTTTTTCTCTGTAACCACCCTGGCTGTCCTGGAACTCGCTCTGTAGACCAGGCTGACCTCGAACCCACAGAGACCCACCTGTCTCTGCTTCCCAAGTGTTGGGAGCAAAGGTGTGTGCCACCACCACCCATTTCTGAACCTGTGCTTTAATCCTAGCACTTAAGAGACAGAGGCAGACAGGCTGATCTCTTGAGTTCGAGGCCAGCCTCATTTAAGGAGTGAGTTCCAGAATAAACCCAGTCTTGGAAAACAAAACAAAACAAAACAAGTAAACAAAACCAAAAAGATAGACTTTCCCATATCCCAGGCTTGTCTCAAACTCATTACATAATTTGAAGCTGACCTTGAATTTCTGCTCTTCCTGCAGGGATTGCAAGTGTGAGCCAGCTCTCTTGGTTTATACAGTGCTGGGGTCTTACCCAGCACTTGATGCTTGTTAGGCAAGCCTTCTTCCAGCTGAGCTACAGACCCCGCCCTAGCACCCATCTCCTCATTAGTAAATTAAGGCCTTGGAGGTACATTAAGAATGGCAAACATATATTTGGTATGGCATGGCTTCCTAGCATTCTGTGTTGAGGAGGATCCTGAAGCTGAATCTAGAAACAGCAGGGAATAGTGCAATGATCGATTTGTAATGTCTGTCAGGGTTGCTGGAGGAGAAAGGATAGCACACGTGCCATCTTTGAAGTATGTGATATCACCTCGCTTCCAGCTCTAACATTTTATAGCTCCATGATTCTCGACAATGAGCATACTCTCCAAGGCTCTCTGTCAAAAGCAAGATGGATCTCCCCCTGCCTGTGCTGGGTGGGATGCTGTGCACTGTGGCGTAGCAGGAGAACCTCTGATCGTTCATTATTATTATTTCAGGACTCTCCTCAGAGGCTCCGATCGCGGGGGAAGGTCAGGCCACAGGCTTCAAGGAGATGGATGGGGAGCTGACCGCAGCCCCGACACCTGAGCAGCCAGACCCAGGCGTCCACTTTGTCACCACAGCTCCCACCCTCAAGCTGCTCAACCACCACCCACTTCTGGAGGAATTCCTTCAGGAGGGACTAGAAAGGAGCGAGGAAGCACCAAGGCCGGCGCTGCCCTTCCAGCCTGATCCACCTACACCTGTCACTTCAAGCCCCCTTCCCCGCCGGACCAACCAGGACAACCGCCCGGTTTTTACCAGTCCGACTCCAGCTGTGGCTGCAGCACCCACCCAGCCCCACCCCAGGGAGAAGCCTTGGAACCCAGAGTCAGAGGCCCCTGAGCTTCTTATCACATCTCCTCTACCTCCAGGGCCCAGTATGGCAGTGCCCACCCTGCACCCAGAGGATAGACCCAGTACGACACCCACCAGCCGAACATGGACTCCAACCCAGGAGGGTCCTGGAGACATGGGCAAACCTTGGGTTCCAGAGGTCATGTCTCAGACCACAGGGCTTGGTATCGAGGGGACCATTGCCACCTCCACAGCTTCAGGGGATGATGAAGAGACCACCACCACCAGCACCATCATTACCACGACCATCACCACAGTCCAGCCACCAGGTCAGCTACCTGCTGGTTGGCAGGACTGAAAGTGAGGGCGGAGCACTATGGTCCCAAATGCTTCTGTTTCTGACACTGCACCAATCCACACTACCCTTTACACCAGGGGTCATCTTTTTGTTTTGTTTGGGGCAGGGTTTCTCTGTAGCTTTGGAGCCTGTCCTGGAACTGGCTTTTGCAGACCAGGCAGACCTCAAACTCACAGAGATCCACCTGCCTCTGCCTCCTGAGTGCTGGGATTAAAGGCCAGCACTGCCACCTGGCCCAAGGGTCATCTTACATAAAGCATGTGAATTTGAACCATATAACCCCATGTTCAAGTTCTGAGTCTTCCAACTCTAACCCAGCCCTAGGGGTCTAGCCTTACTGAGTTTCAAGTGTAAAGTGATGGTTAGAAAGCCTACCTTGGGGCTGGAGAGATAGCTTATCAGTTAAGAGCACTTGCTGCTCTTGCAGAGAACCTGGGTTCCTAGCACCAATGTGGACATTTAACAACCACCTGTAAATCTAGTTCCAGGGGATCTGATGCCTTCCTCAGGCCTCAGTGGGCACCAGGCACACATGTGGTGCACCCACATCCATACAGGCAAAACACTCATCATACACACACATACACACAATAATAATAATAATAATAATAATAATAATAATAATAATAA